>NW_026878527.1:0-237451 GCF_032173495.1 Musca vetustissima | reverse complement strand
GCAATCTTTTTTATCCATATGAACTCTCCAAAAAAAATTACGCTGTTATCCCTAAAGTAACTTAAATTTTTAATCGTTAATAACGGATCAATTATTCATTAATTAATGATTTTATTAATTAAAAGTTTTTTAAATTTTAATATCACCCCAATAAAATATTATTAGCAATCATAACAAAAAAAATCCTAAAAATTATAATTACCGTAATATAAAGCCAAAACATCAAACGTAGTTAATATAGAAAAAAAAAAAGAAAATATCCAGCTGTGGAAAAGTGGCTGCTATAGGTGATAGATCAACTCCAAGCCTACCAAATACACAGTTTAAGTGAATTTGAAGGGCTATATAAATTTATTGATAAAAAGAAAATAAGAGCGTGTGTTTTTCTCAAGTCATATAGATATGTGTGCGTTCATTTGTTCAAGTGTGAGTGATTGAATGCTAATCAACAGAGTACTCAGGTGATAAAACAAAAAAATAAAAAAGAAATAAATTACAAATTAATTTTCAATCGGTGAATGGAGACTGTCGTTTAGCTCTCGCAAGTAATGGCATAAAATATATACAAAGAAAATGCGAACAACAAAAAAAAGGAAAATAAGAAAATTTACTAGAAAAAAAATTATAATGATAATAATAATTAAAACCAAAGAAATGCACTTTTTTCAAAACAAACAAGCGTCTTTCCCTCATACATATATATTTATGAATATACAAACATATATATACATATGTATGTTTGTATACACACACATTCACCTCAGTCTCCAGATTACAAATTAAACTAAAAAAAGAAGATATTCGACTAGGCAAGACGTACATACATGTGCTGAACATACGAACATGTTAGCAATCGCGCGCATGCTATTAGTTCTCTCAAGAGTTTGAACGTCGAACAGAACTATCAACATCACTCAAAAAACAAAATACGCGCAAATAAAAAAAAATAATCAAATCAAGATCCATAAACACGAGTGCAAATAGAACAGCAGCAGAGTATTTATTTATTTTTTTGTATTTTCCCCATTTTGTTGAATTCCAACGCGAAGTGTGCGACACAAGCGAAAAGTAAATAAACAACATCATCAGCAACAGCACCAAAATTATTATTTTAATTTGCACATTCTAACAAGACAAATACATGCCAGACGAACAATCAAAATAAGTCGCGCACAACTACAATAACAACACCATCAGTAATATTTAAACAAACACTACTGATGTGATGACCACAAACAGCCAAGTCACCCAATCGAAGTGTTTGAAGCACTGTCCCCCCACCAATTGGACGTTTCTGTTTCATTGTTCTTCTTCTTCTATTTTTACATGGCCCTAACGTTTGTTTTGATTCCTCTTTCTTGTTGTGTTCTCTGTTTCATTCGCTAAGCGTACAAATAATTGGTTATTTCTTCTTTATAAAAATAAAAATTTGCTTTCAATTTTTATTTCACTGAGAACAATAGTATATTATGAAGGTTTAAAAAAAAAAATCATTTATTGTAGTTAGCATATGTGGAACTTCCACGCATTGGCATATAGCTTCTTCTTGAAGTTGTTTTAAAACTCTCTATTTCGAAAAATCAATATTATTCTGGTCGCACCATTTTATACTCTCTTCGAAATGTTGTATGACATCCGAATTCTTTACTTTCGAGTATTGTTCATCCGAGATGTTTTCCGATTAATTACTTCGGATACTCTCGTTATCCTATGAAGAATTTTCATTCAGGGGAAATTTCATTCTAAAAACAAACCTATTTTACAAATTATATAGTATTGAGCATTTGAATTCCCTTTCTGGTTCCAGTAAGTCGTTCGATATTAAATATTGATAAAGATTTATCAACGACCCTTTTTTACAAGACATTAAATTAGTAGTAGTGTTTGTAAAGACTATACAGATTCACCTTAACGATGATTTTCATTGATCTTCAATTTTTCACCTATCAACAATCTCTTTCATGCAGGCATATTAATGTTTACTGCACTACGATGTAACATGAAATGGCAAGCAAAATTAATTCGAAGACAAACCGAAAAACGAACAATAAAGATGAAAGATGTAACGATTTTTTTTTGGTTCTTTGTGTTTTTTGCCGAACCAAGAGTGCACTTGAAAACCGTTTTTTGTGTGAGACCGTTGTACATATTAAGTACAGGAGTTTACATTGTGTTCATTATATAACGATGGTGTACACTATGTAATGGGATTGATCCATCGTTAAATAGCATAATCGTTAAACCGGAATTATATAACGGTGGTGTACACTATGTAATGGGATTGATCCATCGTTAAATAGCATAATCGTTAAACCGGAATTCTATTTTATTTATTTTTACACTCTTCATTCGATGTTATAACCCGCGTATAGTCTGTGAGATATTGTTTACTGTCATTGAAAATCATTTCAGATTCCCTACTATGTTATTTATATTTTTATTCATTCATTTCTATTCCTTATCGGTGAAAAGTTTTCGAATTATCGTAAAAAAGAAACGAAACATTTATAACAAATCCTAGTTAAAAATAAGTTTGGTGACAGATCGATCATCCACCAAAGATAGCTGCATCCATTGTTCCATATAGTATTGATGAGCACTTTTTGCGCAATCAACTGAAAAAAGTTCACCGGTCTTGACAATTTGCATTCTTTGTGCTAATTAAACGATCAGAATTCTGCTTCCGTTTTTATAGATTTTAGACTGATGAAAGCAAAGCGAAATTGTACGAAGTGAACAGTGTGAAAAGATATTATTTTAAAGAGAAAACGTGAATATGAGTAGTTTTGCATATGATAATGTAAGCGAAAGCAAAAAACAAAGCCCACAAGGAACACAACAACTATCAACAGAGCAAGAATATAAAAGCAACAACAATGCAAAGACGCCAACTACTACTGAAACAAAAGCAACAGCAACAACTAACATTACAATAGACGATAATAGTGTTAAAAAGACAAACGAAAACGAGAACAAAATTGCAACAATAAGCAAATTGACAACAACAGCAAGCCATTTTATTGAGAACTATGAAAAACACAATGTACACCAAGCCGAAACTGCAATTCCACAATCTTCGAAGTCATCACCGACATCAGCGTTGTTAACTTCTGGCTCAGTTATGACACCAGGTGATACCGAACTGCCATTGCAACAGCAGGATCGAAAACCAGAAAACACAACAACTGCATCAGATGAGGAAAATCCATCATTACAGCCACTCATATCCGAAATCCCAACGGATGATACATTGGACACAAGGAGTCGGCAGCGAATTGAGTATGAGGATGTTAATGAAATGTTGCCGTCAATTGTTTCATCGGGATTATCAACACCTTCGAGAACAACAGTAGCATTACCATCGTCACCATTAGCGTCTCTACCTTTGGATTTAAGTCCTAAGTTGGAAACTCATTTGCCGCATATCTCCAGTGAGCCGACTTTTGGAGTACAATTGCGTAAAAAGCAACTGCAACAAGTGGAAGAAGAACAAGATAAAAAAGAGCCGGCGGCAGACAACACTGTGCCATACTATAGCAGTGCAATTAAATCGGGTACTGTGAGTGCCACCGCCTCGCCGAACATGGTGCGAAAATCATCGGATGGTTCTGTTTCTCTTCCACGTCGTGTATCATTTCCTAAAAGCGACAACGAATTAGTTACCGGATATTTAGAGCCAGCGAATCCTTGGGAACATGGTAAGTCCATAATTAAAAATGATAAATGAAAATAATAATTCACTAGACATTTAAATAGAGATATATAGAATTAGAATTTTAATCAACTATCTAGAAACTCTTAAAACAATGCTCTAGAAACACCCTGCTAGTTTTGATTTTGAAGAATTGACATACATATATGTACGTGACGTTCATATATTAACTCTTTTCCCGTTCCCGTACTTTTTTGTGTGTACATTGTAATCTCATAGCTCATTTTAACATTTAACTATTAAATGTTGTCGATATATACGCTCATCATATGCCCTATACATTGATCTTGGTATTTGTCCACTGCTTCTGATTTGGTATTAATATTACGATTGGATAAAATCTAAAATTCCATCTATAAGAAAAAAATGAGATTGACAAATTTTCGTATTTTAAAATGGAAAAGTGGATCGATATTCCTCATCTTCGGACTTAATCTATGTTTGAGATAAAATGTTATGATGGTTTAAGTTTGGATAGAATGACTTACTTCATGTATGTTTCAGTAGTCGTCACTTAAAGGATTTTTGAATTTTCCTCCATTTCCAGTGCATTTTTCAATATTTTGTCGAAACTGAAAGAGTTGTACATTAGAACTTCTTGCCGGGCCTCATAAAGAAGGAATTTACTTGACTTTCTATATCCAATGAAAACTTGACAATTTAAATCCATTGAATTTACTATATCCTTTACAATGTATTTGTGTCTTCGATGCTATATATTTTTTTTTTAAATTATTTTATATTAACGTTGTGTAATTTGAAAAAAATAGCTCTTTTTACAATAGTCGGCACAAGTTTCTAATATTTGGTATGACATCTTACAAAACTTATAACTATTGTATATGTGCTATTAGTTTATAAAAGGAAGCGCAAAGGCCTGATATATATTTTAATAAATAGATGAAAACAAATGATTTTGTGTTGGGTTGCCCTGCAATTTAGTATGTAAAGAAAAAAAATTAATTTTACTTGGTGAACAAAATAAAAATGCACCTGCACTGCATACTGCATCATTATTTTATCTACATAGTCAGTCTGTCATCCCCTTTGGGTTTTGTTATTTCGATTAAAATTTGACACAGATAGCTGATAATATCGTTCAAGATTATCAAAGCCTATTTTATTTTTATAGATAGCATATTTCAGTTATTTTAAACAGACCCTTTGTCGTTGAAACGAATATCACAATGTGATATTTCCTATTAGCTAAAAATGTAAGGGTTACTGTCCTTTGCTAATTTATTTTGTAAAGTGTCGCTAACCTTTTACAGTGATAGTTTTTAGGCAGATTAGCAGGCAAATCTACATTTTCGGTACAAATTTGCAGCCGACGAAGAGTTATTTCTAAAAAATTTCCGCAAATTATATATATTTCGAATTCTCTTCTCAAGGCCCAGAATTGAAAACTAATTATAAAACAGCTAAAGGGTAAGTGCTCCTAATGTCGACATGTACCAGTACTCTGTTGTATATGATTTCAAATAACTAAAAAATCCTTCCACTAAATCCATCTATCTCTGTGCAAAAATTCCTCGTGCATTTATTATGCAGTAATTTAGGCTTTTCTCAATGTGGTTCTTTTACCAATAGTAAAAAAAAGTAGTGAGCATGCCGATTTTAAAATACTCGTAAATATTTTTTTTATTTATTTATAATATCAATACAAAGGAAGCCTTAGAGGCCTATTATACATGTATTGATAGAAAATATATAAAAGTTATATATTTTTCATCCGGATTTTCCATAATTGTTAAGAACATACAAAGTCATATTTTAGCACGTAAAGTTATTAAGAAATATTTGTAACAATGATATTTTTATTAAACAAAAAAAAAAAAAAAAAAAAAAAAAAAAAAAATTACCCTTGAAAGTGAGTGTATTAGCCATGCCTAGTATTGGATAACTGTTTCATAAAGTCGGCAGCAAAATTTATAATTTAAGTTCGTTAGCATTTATGTTATAGATTTATACATATGGAATTTAATGTCTGTGGTTCTGATATTGCTCTTGGGCTCGAGAGGAATATATAGTATATTTATATGTATGATTCCTTAAGCTTCCTTTCCCCTCCACTTTTCTTAGCAACAGTTAAGTAGAGTGCAGTGGATTGGGGTTCTTTTTTGGAATCTGTTATGTTAGGGGTTTGCATTAAATTTCATTATGTAGATTGTTTTTTTGTACTGTGATGTATTTATATTTATTTATATTGGATTTTTATATATATATATATATATATATATATAAGTTAATATAAGTTATTGGCCATGCTGGCTTTTTTATATTACATTGTATGAAATAAATGAAATGAAACATTTTCATAAAATAAATCAATGAAATCTATAATTTTAATAGCCATATGTTAATGAAAATAATAAAAAATCAGTCAAATATACAAATTTTTTTCAATTACAATACGACATGCCGACTATTGGAACATACCATGCCGGCAATAGGAAACTAATGCCGACTATAGGCAAAAAAAAAAAAAACAATATTTTACCAAATTTTGAATTTACTTAACTTTAGTACAAACTACTTAAACATGAGTTACTGTCATCGGGAAATAAACATTTCGAAACAAATGAACATTAATACAATATAGAGGAATAAATGCCCCTGGAATGTCGAAAAATTTAAAATACGTATTTCTTTAAAGTTACCCTATAAATTGAACTGATCTTAAATATATAACGAAGAACTAATGTGTGTCAAGAAAGTTATGACTTTACCAGCTATTCTATCTATGTATCCTATGAAGCTGCATTTATTTATTTTCTTTTTATCAATATTATTTTATTTGAAGTGTGTCATTTTGTTTCTTGCTGCTTCCCTCTGTACTATTGTGATTGTTTTGAGCGCTGTGATATGAATGAACAGCGATGACGTATTCGTTTATGACAGACAGACTGTCTCCTGTTGTTGCTGTAGCCATAGATAACGCGCATGGTGGACACACACTGCTAATGTGGGAGCGTACATAGAAAATTTGCACTTTTAAATTGGCACACACATGTATATACATGCAAATATTTATGGGCATATATTTAGACATGTCTTCATGACGAACCTTTCATATAGCAGGCAGAAATCTTTTTATTGTTGGTCATTACGAGTGCGCTTTTTCACACAAAATGTTTAGTTGGTTTAAGAAGCCTCCTTGTGAGTTTGAGTGCCATGCCAATAAACCTACATATGTATGTATGCATGAACAATATTTGTATATATGGTGTGGCATGATTCATATTCAACATTCAATGTCATTGAAAGAATAACATACATATATTCATTTTGGGTATCATTTGAAGATAATTTTTGATTAGTTCATTACATTTTGTCATATATATATATATATATATATATATATTTAAATCAAATATACATAAAAATTAAGATAAAATTATGTTATATTTTGCAAAATACAACCACGTAGTTCCAACTTAAATCAAAATAAAAGCTTTTAGCATATATAATGTTTTCATTTCATTTCATTTCATTTCATTTATTTCATACAATGTAATATAAAAAAGCCAGCATGGCCAATAACTTATATTAACTTATATATAAAAAAAAAAAAAAATAAAAACCCAAACAAAGAATCAACTAAATAAATTAAAAATACATAACAGCAAAAAACAAAATTCTACATAATGAAATTTAATGCAAACCGCTAACATAACAGATTCCAAACAAGAACCCCAATCCACTGCACTCTACTTAACTGTTGCCAAGAAAAGTGGAGGGGAAAGGAAGCTTAAGGAACCATACATATAAATATACTATATATTCCTCTCGAGCCCAAGAGCAATATCAGAACCACAGACATTAAATTCCATCTGTATAAATCTATAACATAAATGCTAACGAACTTAAATAAAAATGGCTCCCCAGCCAAAAATTAAAAAAAAAGACAAAGTACCATTATGCAACCTGTAATCAGCGATTTCTTCAAAGCCAGCTTCATCAAATACGAGACAAATGCCCAAACAATTCCCTCCTATACGCAAAAGTGGAAGAGGTAAACTTACGAAGGCTCAAAGGGAGCTGATTCCACGATCTTACGACTCTAACTACAAATGATCTTTCACAAATTGCAGACGAAAACCTCGGATACAACAACTGAGGGTTCCGAGAGGATCTACACATCACAAACCTACTACACAGTGGTAAATCAACATTTCTCATAATTCTATAATAACACAAAAGGATACGATATTCAACATAAGTATAAAAGGATAGGCCAAGAAATTTAACAACAAATTGGGAAACATGATGACTACGACCCAAACCATATACATAACGAACAATGGAGTTAACAACCTTTTGGAGCCGATGCAAATGACCAGAATTAGAGCCCGAAATAACCTCCAAACAATAGTTAACCTGAGACATCAACAACGACATAGCTACCTTCACCCTAACACCAAGAGGCAAATATGCTTGGACACTATAAAGCCTCCTAAGCTGGAATCGCACACGGGACAACAGAAGATCAATGTGGGTCGAAAAACTAAGTTTGGCATCAATAATTACACCCAGGCACTTCATTTCACCAACAATATTAATAGTAAAGGAACTAACGCAAATATTAGGCATAGAACCGCCATAACAACAATTGAACAAAACAGCTTCAGTCTTATCCCAGTTTATATCAAGACCATTGGAAGAGATCCACATAGAGAGAGATTGCAACGTTGTGTTAGCAAGATTCTCCAACCTGGCGAGATCAGCACTCCTAAAGAATACATGTATGTCATCCGCATACAAGAAGAGACTACAATCACTAGCAGTAACAGAATCCATGATGTCATTAATGAACATAATAAAAAGTAATGGGCCCAGTACAGAGCCCTGCGGGACTCCACACCGGATTAGACCAACATCAGATTGGACACCCTTGTGCACAACAAACTGGGATCTACACTCCAGATACGACGAAATTAGTCTACAGGCCGAAACGGAAAATCCAAATTTGACTCTAAGCTTGCGAATAAGCAGCGCGTGGTCAATTGAATCAAAGGCCTTAGACAAATCAAGACCAACAAGAAGACCAACATCAGAACCATCAAAAACATCACGAATAACATCAGTAAGGGATAATAAGTGTACCGTAGTACTGCAGCCACGCTGAAAACCATACTGAGAACTACTCAGGCATTTGTGATCACCAAGAAACTCCAAAATAGCATCTTTAATAATATGCTCAACTATCTTAGACATGGCCGGCAATACACTTATTGGACGCAAGTTAGACTGACTGTATGAAGACCCTTTCTTCGGAACAGGCACCACACGAGCCACCTTCCAAGCTTGCGGGAAGGATGACGTCATAAAAATACAATTAACAAAATGCAAAAAGTGAACCGATATGTATGGAAAAACACTCTTAAAAAATTTAATAGGAATGCCATCAAAACCTACAGCTCCAGACTTAATTTTGCGGAGAGCACTTTCAACATCCTCCATAAACACGCAGTAAAACCTAAATGACTCTCGAACCAAGGCACCATCAATTCCTACACTCACACCAGGATTAGATTTGCCAACATTACAAAAGTAATCATTAACAGTATTAACATCAATAAAAGGAACATCATCACCACAATCCAGACAACCAAAGGACCTAAGAGACTTCCATAATTGACTACTGTTCATACGACCGAACAACTTTCCATAATATTTTCTTCTTTCATTACGCATAACAGCCTTGCAACGATTTCTGCAGATACAATATATACGTCTATTGTCATCAGTAGGCCTTCTGCGCCATTCAAAGTAAGCTAAATCCCGAATCGAACGAGCTGACTTCACAACATCAGAATTCAACCACTCATCATTTTTGGGGCTAATATGACGAGTAGCAAGAGGAACAAAAGACAGCAAACTCTGAAATAACGTCTCAAACAAGGCCAGTTGGCTGTTTACGTTACTGGTGAGATACAGAGGAGAAAAATCAAAATTAAACACAAAATCACAAATACCGATCCAATCCGCATTACAAAAATCAAGATACTCGATTACCTTCTCTTCAGCAACTACAGGCAAATCAATCATCCCAAAGATAAGCGCATGGCGAGATATGCTAGGGCACTGCCCCTGCGAGGAAAAGCCCAGCCGCATGGGATCACTGACCAAACAATAGTCAATCAGCGAGGTAGAACTATGAGCAAGATCAAAGTGCGTAGGCTTGGAATTGTGGACAATAGAAAGCCCAAGAGACCTACATATGCCCCGCATCAACGTAGATTTCGAAGAATTAAATAAGTTACAATTAAAATCACCACAGACAAACACATTTGCATATGAATCAAAAATACCCTCATGAATGCTACGAAAGGAATCTACATCTCCATGCGGCAGGTATACAACGGCAACAAGCAACGTATATGCACCGAAACACAGCTCGACGCACAAAGACTCGCATACACCATAATGATCCGATTTAAAAACCACCTTATATGACAATCTGTCACATACATACATACAACATAACACCGCCACCTACACGTCCAATGCGGTCACTACGAAGAGCCTTATAGCCAGGAACTCTCAATGACCTCGATGAGACAGCTGAGTTAAGCCAAGACTCAGTCACACCAAAAAAATCAATTCCACTGCCAACAAGTAGACACTTTATCTCATCCAATTTGTTATTGAATCTAGACGGACGAATGCTTTGACAGTTCAAATAGGCATACGTAAGCTTACCATCACCACAATGAATGTTCTGCGTAAAGAATTGAGCATCGCTAATTACAGGCCCTAGATTCACATCAGGGCACATAAAAATTAAATAAGAGACTGGGGAGCATAATTATTAAAGTTCGATTAAACATTGAATGCATATCAAAATAATAATAAAAGAATAACAAATTAAACAATAAAGAATATACCAATTCAAAAAAATAAAATAATTGTTTTAAGAAAAATAATATTAAAATTAAGAAAAATGAGATCAACAATTATAAATATACATCACATGGCTATGTAACAGGAAACTGCACCGCCCCACAATCATTATCCAATACATTCCGCATCTGCGAATCTCGGGATCGATTGGCAAAATTAATAAGTTCCTGTTGCTCGAACCTAGTTTTCGTTCCATCAGGAAGAAGAACTTCAACCAAGGGCTGATCACCATTAAGCAGCTTAAATTTCCTAATATGCTTCCTTTTAAGCAAATCTCTACAGGCATAGATAAGTTTGGAGGTCGACTTAATTAAGTGATCATTTATAAACACTCGAGACTCCACAATGCAATTCTCAATTACTTCCTTCAGAAGAATACGACCCTTTTTAGAGTAATTACGCATCAGTGAATCTCTATCCTGCACAGAGTTAAATTTCACCAACACCGCTCTACGGTCAGATATGTAACAACAGTGCTGCAAATCTCTAGGCACCAGTTGCATCCCACAAACCTTAGCAATATTTACAGTTAGCGCTCTAAGGTCTTTTATATTGTCCGGCAATCCTCTAATAATGACATTCGATCGATTCAGTCTGCGCTGGAGCATAGCATTATATAATTCCAATTCATGGACTCTGTCTATTAACTTCTTTTCCACACTAATAGAAGTGTTTTTCATTTCACTGACAGTTAACTTAAGATCACAAACGGACTGCTTCAGCTCAGTGATATTGCTCTTCACCTCAGAGAATTCAGCACTGTACAATTCAAAAAGAGCATCTGTTTGGGATTTAAACTCCTGCATACACTGTGCCATGTAAGCATCCATCTTTAGTTTCATGGTAGATAACATATCATTCTGCAAACTACGTAAGGCATCCGCATTAACAAGTGCAGCACCATTATCAACAGAAGCACTAGAAACAGGCATCACACCAGCAACCGAACTAACACTAGCGCCATGATCAACAACACCAGCCACACCATCACCACCAGAAGCACGGATACATGTAATGCACGTATATCTAAGAGCCTTATTAACTCGAGCCTCACTCTCAGATACACCCACACAATCCAAGTGGAAGTAATTTGCACAGCCGGTGCATCCAATTTTGTATTTAGATTTTGCAATATGTTCATTGCAGACATTGCAAATACACTGCGACGGCATCCTCAGCAAAATAAACGCCAAAAAAACTGCAGCAACACGGAAAACCCAGCCAGAAAACACTTCAAGGATCACCAAGAATATATTGCTACTTAAATATAGCCAGGAACAACCGAATAAAACTCAAATTTCAAAACTTAAATTATTTTTCTTAAGAGCGCCAGAATTTATAGACTATCCATGTAGGGATCACAAACTCGACTCAAACAACTCGACAAATTTCATTGTGAGCTTATTTGGTCCTTTGGTGTCCTTCAATCTAAAACTCTGGGTGTATTTTGGGGCGGCGGGTGGGTTTTAATGGTTTCACCGACTGCGCTAATATCCTCCTCTATCCAATTAGAATTAAAATGTCAAAAAATGTCATGTTTTAATTAAAACTTAATCATTATTGAGGACCCTATATAAATATTAAGACCGATAAGACATTTCGCCATGTGGTAATTAGTTTATGGTTAAAAAAATAAGGCGAAAGATGAAATGTTTAACGGATAGGTTAGATTAAGTTAAAGGATGTACAAAACCAGCATTAGCAGCCTTATCACTCGGAGACATTTATGCATTTTGCTCATCCTAGGTTCCATAGGAAAAAATGAATCGAAAAAGCGGAATTGGTGGATAGTAGAAGTTGGTAGATTGTATAGTTGTTGGTTAATTTAGACGTGTCAAGATTTTAACAAAATTCATATCCTCTAAATGTTTCATTTTGTTTTAATGTGCGACTCAAAGTTTGACATTTTTTCTATCGCATTTTCGTCAATACAAGCACGCGGTCTTATATATGTAATTTCGAACCATATTAAAGGATTATTTTTAAAGACAAACCAAAAAACATTTTAAGGAAATAATATAGCACTATCTATATATGGCCGAATGTGCCCCAATTTCCAAAGCCGAATCTACCCCGAAGGCACTTTTAATAGTTTTTTTTATTTTTTCTGTCAATCTTCTTACAACATTATAATTTTAATTTTTTTATAAGAATATACATTGTGATGAATTACTTTTTTAATTTTTTTTAAATAATACAGCCTTAAAATTTAAAAAAGTTGTATACACGAAATACTTACGAAATGGAATGGAAATATTACCAAAACATTTGTAAAAATACAAAAAAACCGTGCATCTAAATATGATTCAAGATTTCAAACTTTGCGAAAGTTATTTATTTTGATATTCGATACCTATGGATCGAAGCTAGTGATGTACAGTGAGAGCTGCCGAAGCTGCCCTATATATTCAATAGTTTCCAGCCCTAATGCTATCAAAGTCATTATGGAAGGGATCATAGTCACTGATATGTGAGCTCCTATCTAGCGTGGCCAAAACGCAACGACAACCACGTGTCTTTTTCCCGGAGTCTCAGGACACATCTTGCAGTCTGGAATTTAACAGAAATAAAAATCATCGATATAGTATGATATATTACAACAATGCGCCCAGACTCCTACCAAGGTTGACTTGCACATGTTTGCTTTATCGGTTGTCCATCACATATCGCTGGCTTAACGTGAAAAGGCAATAAGTACACTTTTTCTAGAAATTGAGATCTTAGCCCGCTAAGGCTAAGATTTCGAAATTCCGAAAATCGAGTGAACGTTTGTTACCCACTGGAAACAATAAAAAACAATTTACTGCCAACTTGAAAATAGTCAGATAGCTTTATATAGGGGAATATTATCCCTAAAAGCTAACCTATTCTAAAATGTGTTTGAAAGAAAGTTTTTTCATATCTATAATTCGGTTGGAGAATGTGTCTGAATATGGGGAACATGTCTAAAGATGTTATATTATCCAAGTACAGATATTTGAAAAAAAAAAAAAACAAAATATATATGTGTGGCCTGTGCAGATTTTATACAAATGATGTACGTACATGATGTACATACCAATCAAATTAAATATGTATCGATGTTTGTATTTGTTTACCTACAAGCATGTCCGTGTCTCTTATTTCTTTGGCTTTAGGTTTTATTATATTTTTTTGTTATTTTATATTTTATTTTTTTTATTTGTCTGGAATTTTATTTTGACCGACCGCACATATCACGCTTGAGATTGTGATGTCATCGACGATAATTTCAATGAAAGCAAAGTGTTAAACACACGCTCGAACAAATGAAAAAGTGGCAAATAAAAGAAATGTGCAAACAAATAGTATTTAGTAAATATAAAACAACAACAATACCAAATAACTAATCATATTTATGACAAACAAAAAGAGAACACAACGTGCTGTTGTTGTGTCATATGTGTTTACATTTTGTAGGGAGGGAGGGATGGAGGTGATGGATGGATATTTATACATAGCATGTAAATGTGTACTACACATGCGGTTGTAAATATATATATATACAGAGTCTCAAAGCTACAGGTTTTAATGATGCCATATATTTTGACATTTTTCTGATTTTAGCACCGAAATGATGTCTTATTATAATGTCATGTGATGGGAAAACAGTTGGGAGGAAAAACGTGCAAAATATCACTCAGTGCATTTGAAGCATGTACATATGTATACAATTTATATATGTATGTGAATCAATTTGAATCATTTAGATATTTCATCCAGGTGACTCGTTTCCGTATCCTTCACTTCTAACAGTTGTCATCAATTGAAGCTGTAAAAATTTGCAAAAACCAGTTACGTTAGTAAATTTTCAAATGAAAACGATATTATTCAGTAGCAAATCATAATTTTCAAACTTAAATGGTTCAGTGTTTTAGTTTTGTCCTCTTAAATTCGTAATTTAAAATTTTTCTGAGTTTTAAAAATGTTGTTTTTAGTTATGTACTCTTTCTGTTTGAATTTTCAATAATAAAAATATAAATATAGAATAAGAATAATAAAAACAAATTGTATAACTTGATTTTCATAAAAAACCAAATTAATAGATGTACTGAAGGGTTACTTAGGTTTTTTCCGATACTGTATGCGTGCTATGTACTCAAGTTTTCCTATTCTAAACGAGTGCGTACATTTTTATTTTTTCCTTGCAGTTTGTTTGGTCAAAAGCATTTCGGAAATTGCTGAACTGTATATGACATCATGCCACAAGCACAATACAAAGCCATTACCATGTATATTGGATCATTTGAAGGCGGTGGATCTGACGAAACAGTTGAGACAACCATTACTATCTCTCAAGTCAACACAATTGGCGCCAAGTGATTGCGAAGCATTGGAAGAAGTTCTCAAAAGGGTAAGTAGCAAACACCTGTGACCTAATTAGAAATGTTGCTTTAATTACCTAAAAACTTAAGGAATAGTGATATTACGCCCCAAGTTTGTAAATTACATATGCTCATACAGAGTATAAATCGATTAACTTAATTTTTTGAAAAATTTCATATTTAAGTGTCAAAGGTTTTGTTAGTTGAATTTTTATTATTTTAAAGGCAACATATATTTCATCAACGCATTTTCTGTTCACAGATTTAATGCAACTATCAATGTAGGATATAAACAAAATTTAAATCCATTATATTCATTAGTTTGGGAGCTACAGTACATTTTTTCTGAAAACTGAAAAGTCCAACATCAAGAAAAATATATGTAAATCGACTATAAAATCACTTTAAATTATTATTTATGATTTTTTTACAAGAACTTTTGTTGCATCTGATCCTTTTTTGGAAGAATCAAAAATAAATCTGAGGGTTCAATTCGTTTAATTCGACTACGACGCGTTTTTGATAATTTAGGCGGTATACAAAAAAATTGGTACTGTACACATTTTTTCCATCATCTATATATTGAAAAGCCCATAACTTCCCCAACAATTTATTTTTTTTTAGATTTTTCTTTTGATATGTGTCGTCGTCTGTTAATCTCTTTCGTTCTATAAAAATGAATAAAATATCGACTAAACGATTAATCGATTATTGTTTGCATTCACTTTTTTGAAGTAACCCCTGTAATATATTCAATTTTATTTTAGGTCCAATACAAATCCATAGATGTTTCCGATTGTAAGCTAAATGAAACGGCAGCCAGTGCACTCTTTGAAATTATTGAATACTATGAGGCTACTAATGAACTAGATATATCATCGAATGCCGCCGGAATGACACATAGAGGTTGGCAGTCGTGCACATACATGATTAGTCACAGTCAGGAACTGCAGGTGCTGAATGCTGAGGGTAATCCCATTACAAAAATCAGTGCTGACCACTTGGGCAATGCGCTCAACACATCAAATTTGCATACATTGAAATTGGAACACTGTGGTCTAAAAGGAGCGCCGTTAAGCAGTTTGTGTAAGATTGAATTAAACAAAATATATGAAATGGGGAGGTTTGATGAGACTATTTTTATATCTATCTTTTGTAGGTTTCAAACTTTGGCATAATAGAACTTTAAAGGAGCTGTGGATAGCCTACAATGACTTGGATTGTAATGATGCCGATACCATAGCAGAGATGTTGAAGGTTAATCATTACTTGGAATTAATTGATATAAGCAACAACAATATTGGGGACGACGGTTTGCGCCACATAGTTCTGTCGTTGATTATGCAGTCGAAAGAATTGGAAAGACGAACGACATTTCAGCGGGCCGCTGCCATTGACGACGACGAAAGTATGTCACCGTTTGATACATCTGCACCGGCTGATCTGTGCGATGGAAAGGAAATGGGCGATTGGGACACCAAAATTGAGAATCAGCCTATATTGAAGACTGAATGCGACGTTGACACTGAGGCGAAGTTTAAAAATCAACTAACTAAAATTGATGAACAACATAGTGTTATCGGTAGTTGTGAACAAAGTGACATTGAGGTAAAACATGAAATCGAACCTAGACCAGTGTCATCATTTAAGCCGCCTTTGATATCAACGGTGGGTTCAACGATTGAAGAAATTGATCCGGACGAGGATACAGATGATACTGTGCGGACAAGTACACTCAAAGGCAATTCGCAGGCGTCAGTTGGCGGCCAATCCATGCTTGACAAACTACTTTCAATGAATAGTGAAAGTAGTAGTGAAGATGGGGTTTCCAACATTTCCACCGACACACTGGCTGCATGCTGTTCCGAAGATGCTAGTCTTATGAGTGATGATGTGTTTGACATTGCAGCTACAGTATCTGCAAAAACGACTATAACAACATCAAACACATTTGTTAAGTGTCCAAACGACACGGATTCGGAAATAAGCGAGGGAACTACGGAGATTTCAAGTCTTCTCTCAAATCCTGCAGCGAATAAAGTGTCCATAGAATCATCACCGAAAGATGCAGAAGCTGACAGAAGAGGTCTCATTACATCACCTTCGACGAATGTTTCGAGTTCGGGCCTAATTGAACCATCTGTCATTCCCATTTGCAATGTCAAGTTAGATGCACAAACATCAACTCAGTCCCCCCTTGTAAATAATTATGTAAGCATTAATAACAACAATGACATCAGCAGCGATAACAACAATTTAAATGTGACTTCGGTACCTGTACAAAATACATCGTCCACAATCTTCTCGGGCAGTTCGCTGGAGAAGATATCATCACCGACTTCGGTAACAGCAAATGTCGATATTTACGAAGTGAAGGCGGAAGAAAGGAACTGCAGGCAAAGTGACGCCGGCAGTGTTGTGTGCATTTTAAGTGGAGAAGCGCAGGGAAATTCTGAACCTGCCAATTCAATGCAACATCATGCTGCTACCAAAGCGTTAGATGTAAATAAGAACACCAAGTTTGGAGAAGACTTCGACGACACTCACAGTACAGATTCAGCGTTCGAAAGTGCCTCGGAAGGTGATATAAGTCGTCATCTGCCTGAAGAGTTTACCCGCCTGTCAGCATCCCTAGAAAGTACCCGTCTGGATGATCTAGCCAAAGAATTTTCCATAGAGACAGCAACTATAGCTTCAGAGTCTAATGAATGTTTAATTGCAGCCGCAGCCAGTGTGACGCCATCTTCTACGCCAACTCCACAAAAAACGCAGTTTAGTCAGATCTCAACGCCCGTTTCGGAGAGGGAGCGTCCAGTAGCTGAAGCAGTCAAGTCGGACACCTGTCTTTCTACCTCCCTGCCCGTTTCCGAAACTGTTCTACCACCTACGATACAAGTGGAATTTGGTGCTTTGGGTGAGCCCACGGCATCGCCAATAGTACATGAGTTTCGGGACAAAATACCAAAGGTGACAATTGCCCAAGACAGTATATCACAGAAAAGCAAAGCGACTAGCTTAATTAGTACAAGTCCAAGTCAAACTCCTCCACCACCGTCAACATCTCCCGGAGGAGTTAGTAGCGGCTTAAGGCGCACTGAATCAACATGCGCCTTCTTGACACAATCCACACGGAATCGCTCCCAGAGCACTGACAGCTTGTGCAGTGACAATTCTTTAGATGGAAGTATTGGTAGTGGTGATCTGAACTTCTCATCTTCGGTTCAACTTAATGAAAAACTCACCAAGAATGACACTCTTACGAGGCAACAGCGGCAACTAGAATCAACCGGAGAGACGAGCACTAGGGCGCCAGGTGGACTCAAGGCTCTTGCCTTGTGGAACAACAATCTTACGAAGGAGGCAGGTTCTTCCATTTCTGATCTGCTGGCAGAGACGGTGTCACTAGAATTGCTTAACATAGGAAAAAATTGTCTAACGAATGAGTTCGTTTCCACAATAAAGGACAGTCTAACTAAAAACACAACATTAACCACTTTGGGCCTTCAGAGTGCTGAGCTTAGCGCCAACGGCATCGAAACACTGACATCCATAATGACATTCGGCGGCAACAGCACGTTGCAGCGCATTGACATACGTGGTAACAAGGTGGAAGTTGACAGTTTGTCAAAAATAGCAGAAGTTTTGAAATCAAATACAACCGTCACTCAAATCGATATAGACGATGAGCCAAAGCGTTTGTCTGTGGGCAGTGAAGCACATTTGGACTATGCCCGGGTATTAGAAAACGTCCGCTCTATGTGCGCCCGCAACGAAAAAACTCAACAACAGGAGAAACCCTCAATTAATCCCATGAGTAGGCGCAAGGGTGGTTACTACTTGGGCTCTAGAAAGATATCATTGACTTGTCATAGCAGACCTGTGGTCGACACCAGTAATCCAGTTGTCGTAACGTGTTCGGCAACGGCAAACAATAAGTTGGAGGTTAAACGTAAACCAGGCACACGTTTACGCTCACCTGTTCCCAGCCCAACAACAATATCGCCATCTTCGTCACCCAACCGTTCCAGCAGATTTCAGGTATTCCGTGTGGCCGAGGTCAGCCCTTTGACTTCACCAAGCATACAAAACCAAGTCACGGGTGGACTCGCAGCTACAAAAGCCATGTCCAGCAGTAGTGTATTTATACAGTCAGTATCTTCGGATGCAGGATCTAAAGATGCCACTTATCCGAATTTGACATCAACATCGCTGCCAACATCTTGTTCCTTGCCGTCTATGGCGACGATTTCATCGTCGACACAGTCCATCAAACGATTGTCGGTTTCACCCCGTTCCAGGTTTCTAGTACGCAAGGTTTACGAGGACCCCAACGTGCCACTGTCTAGTCGGGCAATACCTCCGATAACACCTCCCATTAATCCCCCACCAACACCTATGTCCAAGAATTTAAATGATAGTGTAAAGCATGCGCAAGAGGCTACCACCACCACGACTGTGAAAGCAGACATGGACGATAACAAATTGCAGCAACTGCATGCTAGAAATTCCACACAGTCCCACTCCATTACTTGCCATGAAGTCTCTCCTACTCCTTTGTCGTTTCAAACGAACCAACAGCAACAAGAAAGCAATACAACCACCGATTCTTGCGCAACGTCGATTATGAAAGTCAGAGGGCTTTCTCAAGCACCACAACAACAAAGTGAACAAAGTACAAATGCAACAAAATCACTAGCAATGAATTCAGCGAATCCTGAATGTAGTCAGAGTGCAGTAATTCAGCAATCTCCATCTATTTTATCAACACTTTCAACGTTATCATCTTCGTCAACAACTTCCGACTCCTCCTCGTCGTTATCATCATCATCGGTAACTTCGTCATCTTCTTCATCATCGTCATCTACATCACCCGCCAGTAATATAGACAGTTCAGATTCCTCGTCGTCGGTGCACTCGGCCGAGCACGTATATCCGAACGTGGACCCTCAAGATTTGACTATTTCTGGACAGTGTCCAATCGCAGTGTTTGGTGACAATGATATAACGCTCACTAAGAATACCGTCAATGAAGCGCTTGTAACAGCAGCTGTTGCCGTTGCTAGAGATAATACGAACAGTTCTTCAGCAGAAGACATGGCGGTTCCACAGACAGCACACCAACAGCGTGTGCGCAAAGTTTCATGGATTGCAAATCCCACAGCTGTTGATAAACTATTGACACTATTCCATAATCCATTTCAGCGTAGCTCTTCACCAGAATCGAAAGGCGTCACGAGTACACCAGTGACTTCTTCAATGGTACCGCCACAGTATAGTCAAGGTATGGATATATGCCCCTTATATAAATGTGTTAAATGTAAACAATGATTGGTCTGTTCCAGTAATTTTTAATAGTAAAACTAGTAAAAGGAAAACATTTCAAAATCACTCTCAGAGTACAAAATAATTTGAAAATTTCGGGAACGCAAATCTAGTAAATATGTCAATATTACATGACAATACTTCAAAATCAACATAACAGCCAATCAGATGTTGGCATTCCTGTTTACCATTTTTACTCGGCCAAATTTCTCGAGTAAAAAGTTTACAAAGAGAACGCCATTTTGTTTTGTGCACTCTTAAATTTGATTAAATGTTTTATCAGTTTTGTGTGTTCAGGAACAGGTTTCGAGTAAAAAGTTGCAAAACTTGTAAAATGAGTAGATTCTTTTAGGTTCTGGAACGGAACTGATGTCATACAGGGTATTATGTCTTTGGGCATATGTTTGTAACATGCAAAAAGAAACGAGATAGGAACCATGGGTTCCTATTAAAGATATGGTCGATTTATACGTCGGTCCGTTCATGTAAAATTGTAAGCAGTGAAATTTGGCACAGCTTATTTATTTGGCTTAAGTACGAATCCTATTGGAATTGGTGACAGTCGGTTCAGATTTAGATACAACTCCCATATATACAGTTGAGTACGCTTATAACGAACACTGGTTATAACCAACTTTCCATATAGCAAACACATTTTCTGGTCCCGAAGTTTTAGGACAGATTTTTCATACAAATCTTTACTCTTATAGGGAACTACGGATATAGCGAACTTTCTTTATAACAAACTATTTATTCGGTCCCAACTTTCAGTTTTCATTATTTTGGATTCGGTTATAACGAACTTTTTACAAATATACATAATACTTATCGATGACAATCCACAGAAAAGTTAATTTTGTATCCAACCACTGGCAGCCTTTGCACAAAATGTCAGGTTTATCAAAGAAAAAGAGAACCAGCTTAAGTATTGTCAAAAACAACACAAAAACTCTAAATTTCGAAACTGAATATAATTTTTTCTGTTTATCCTAGGTTATTCCTTACCTTGGATATAACGAACTAATTTGCCGAACTTTACCGTAGTTTCTTCGACTTTTGAACTTTCTTAACTGTTTTTTTTTTTATTTTTGTAAACGTCAGTACATTTTTTGGTTCCCATATAAATCATTATTTATTTTACGCATACTCTCCCACAGGCAACAACATGTTTTAGAGCTTATATTTAACATACAGCTAGTAGATATATATTCTTTGGATCGGATTGTCAAAACCTGATTATGGACGATACATATCACAATAAAAATCTAAAAAATTCATATTTTTGGTAAAGTTATGAGCTTTTTAATATAGAGAAAAAGGGTAAAAATTTGTACAGTACTAATTTGTGTATACAGCCCAAATTATTTAAATCACTTCGTATTCGAAATATACGAATTCTGCCGTCAGAAATTTTTTTGATTCTTTTAAAACAGAATATCGTTAGCTAAAATGCAAAAAGGCGTAACTAACAAAAGCATAATTGTGTAGGAGAAGCAAAAAACTGTTTTGAATGAAAACTATAAACATGTCATGTGAAATGAAAAAGTGTGCCCGGCAGGGTGATATTGCATATGACGAATAATAGACTATAATTTTTTAACAAATTTAGTTATTTAGTTTAATGGCAGTCATAACAATTAAGTAATTATTTGAATTTTTTGTTAGTTACGCCTTTTCGCATTTATCAAATAAACCCACTTGTAGAACCTAATTTTTTGACCGCAGACGTGTAAAACTTTGTCAACACATGTAGTTTATTGACATTCAAAAAGTCAATTTTCAATTTTTTGTTAGTTTCGCCTTTTTGCATTTTAGCTGACGATATGTATAGAGAATAATTTAAAATGATTTTTCGTCGATTTTGCATTTGGTTTTCTTGATATTAGGCTTTTATTTTTCAGAAAGAATGTACTGCAATGTCAAATTTTGTCCATATCCTATCTAGGATAGTTGCATTAAATCTGTGAACAGAAAATTGCTCTATGATTACGGAAACAAATACGGGGCTCAAAGGGTTAAATAAACATACCTAATATTTTATTCATAAAAAATATGCATTTTTGTTTTCTTGCTATATCAAAGATGTTTAGGAAAATTTTTTGTTTTTGGTTCGAAGAAATAATGTCATCATATTTACTTTTTAAAATTTTATACAAGAAATTTCTCAAAAAAGTGTTGGGGTTATTCTTCTTTTTTACCCGAATTTCGCCGACAAATTGACATATATAAAAATAATCACTTCTTGTGTATAAGTATACAACTTGCGGATTATATCAAGACTCTTCCGATAAATCTTGGGATTCTATAAATAGGAATACATCTTAAAATAAAACTATATTATGAAATACAGTCGAATTCGGATAACCGAATGCCGGTTTATCAAAAAAATCGGTTTATTGAAACTAAAAATTTTAAACTAATATTTCGGGTGAATTTTCAATCATTTTACTTTGCTTAAAAGAAAAACGGGTTAATTGAAAATCTGTATAAGAGAAAGACTTTTTTGTTGCAAAAACACAAATATATATGAAACGAGCACCGTTTAAGAGAAAAAATAATAAAAATATCATTTTTGTAATGGCAACGAACTTCATTAAAATTTGTATGTGCAATCCTAAACTTTGGTTGCACATTTTCTAACCTTCCAATCAAATGTTTACGAAAAAAAGAAGTTCTTACTCAATTCATTTTACAAAATGATTTATAAATTTCACGATTTTTCAGATATTGTTTGAAAACTTCCTTTAAGGGCAAAGAGTTTCGCTTATCCGAAGTTCTTTTAATTGAAAATCCTGCTTAAGAGAAAAAAAATTATGAAATTAGGTGTTTTCGCTTAACCGAATTCGACTGTATACATTTTAAATTTCATCTAAATCGCGTAATCCTCAAAATCATTTGATGCTCATGCGATTTGCATGACATACTAAAGGCTATCTTCCAATGTTTTGTGAAATTTCATTTGACAGCTTAGATGTACTACACGGTGCATTGAAGTACCCAAAAACTCGTAAAACGCGAATAATTTCCGAAAGATCCATATGCCATTAACGTGCATCCGATTTCGGTGTGTACCCTAAAAAAAATACATCTATCTATATATATTTCAATGCGGTCCATTATGATGACCCAGCTCATGGATGGACCCAGCTCACTTTATTTTTGAGATAAATTGGGTACATCTCTCTTTCGGCTGAAGTTTTTAGTTCTGTTTCCGCAAAAGTTTAAATTTCGTATCAGGTTATTTATTGAAACGGAAATTATCCACAGAAAATGCAATTAAATCCGCGATATTTCCAAAAACTTTTTTCGCCAAATTTCGTGTATTTGGAAGGCCAATCCCCGCCGTTCTAGTAGATGGATTTTCTCGAAGAAGATTTTATTTCATCCGAAACGTAAGAAACCTTACTGATCGCGGGTACCCATATCATTCAATTGACAGATCTAAACATTTGGCCTGAAAAATAGTTTTTTTTAGAAATTTGATCGCACAAAATTTTCACCTTTGGATGAGTATAACTCTGAAGCTGTGCATGCTACATACACAAAATATATATCAAATTACTCGGATTCGCTACTACTATAATCTTATAATCGATTTTTAGAAATTCCTGTTTGCAAGGACTGATCAATTAACCCAATGCTATTCACTTCTTAAGTAATAATAAGTACTTAAGTAATTCCCGAGTTATAAAGGGGCGAACCTCGGCTTCAGCTATGTTAAAAAACAGCTTCAAAAAGTTTATATTTTGTCTAGGCCCGCTAATACTTAATAGGTTATTCGTATACGAACAATTTCAACTAAATTGATTATTTAAGCGAAGGCTTAACAAATCGCCATTTTGTAAAATTTTATTTTTACGCTATATACTTTTTAAATTGTGTCCTCGTATATATTTTGCCTATTTCTATTTCCTAATTATTTTCTATAGCACTTTTAATGATTTAATGATAAACTCGCTATTTTTACATGGTCAATATAATAGAAACCACATTTAGTTTATGACGTATTGCCTACATTTCACTATAAACGATAGGTAACAAAGATCTTTTGATCTGTGAGATCCTACGGGTGAAAAAACTGAATGCGATTTTTTGGGAGGAAAATCATTATATTTTGGAGTAATGATTGAAAAGTTTCCCACTCACTAGTCAATCTCACACATTCGCCAAGGGGTTCATCGTCATGACAGTATGATATATTGTGTGTTAGGCCCTTTACAAATTATTCAAACATACCTATTATTTGATTTGGCCGAAAATAATATCAGTCTTCATAGTTCTTTATTTATCTTTTTTAGTTTGTTTAATTGTATTCCCTCAAAAATGAAAAAGATTAAAGAGTAGCATTTTTATAAATTTTAAATTTTATACATTTGCAAAATGTTCGGTCTCTGTCGTCAAAAAAAGACCAAATTCGTCGAAAATAGCGCAAGGACAGCACGTCCTTATAATAATAATTCCAATTCTTAAGAAGAAAAAAGGGCGAAAATCCTCACATATCGGCTCAATAAAGTGTCTCAAATGTATGGCTCCGACCGACGTTATATGGTGTGGAGCACTTAATATAAAAAATGCCAAAACAACAAATAAACATGGTGGAGGTTTAGTAATAGTTTGCGGTAGCATGAGAAAACACTTTCTTAATATGATTTTTTTTTGGTTATTATTGCATTTTCTATATAACATTGATTCGAATAGGAAATTACACTGGGTATAGAATCGAATGTGTTACATAAAAAAATCAATTTATTTTCTTTCATATGACATAAATAAGTAATTGTATGCATTTTTACATGAACCAAAATATATATTTGTTTCACTATATATATTAGATTTACTTATAGAATTGTTTGATTTTTTTTTGTTATAGGCTTTCAGTAGTGCCATTATCCAACATTTTTCCTTTAACGACAAAGGCGATGAAATCAATATGTAATATTCTATTCCATTTGAAAATCAATGTTTTAGTTGAAGCTGTTGTATCGTTAACTAGTTATAGAAGAATTGCACTGTATACATACATATATATTTTAATTTTGTAAAACTGTTTACTGCCATCAAAATCGTAACAAATTCAATTTTTTTTCACCACACTCCAAATTTGTTTTTTTTTTATTTCGTAACATTTTAGCGACATTGGAACAATGCACTTTGGAACAACATCAATCGGCAACATCAAAAACGCTTATGCCTTTAAGAAAACAGTCACCACCATCATGGTCCAAACTGGGTACAGATATGTTAATTGCTGCCAACAGCAGTAATGCAGACTTGGCAAATATTGTGGCGACCACAGCTGCGGCCGTCGTTACAGAACAATCAAGATCGTTCTTGGATGCAGCCTCAAAACAATTTCGCGACTTCAGTAAACAAGTGTTTCGTCAAAATTTATCATTTGGCAACGAGTCAGTCACCACAGCATCGACTACGACAATAACATCGTCTACTGTTAACAATCCCAATAGTGGAGATCCAGAAATGGGCAGCACGTTGCAGAGTAATAGCGGTGCTGCCGCATGTGGCGTCACAAGTTCCTGTTCCATCGCACCATCATGTTACGCGATCGAATGCAATGTCGACTCGCTACCCACCGAAGTAAAACAAAAAATAAAAGAAAATATTTCTCCCGAGCACACAATTAACGAAGAGACATTGCATGCAATGCAAAAAATGCAAGACAGCCTAACGACACCAACTGCGTCAGTAACACCACCTCCACCGCCCGAATGTAAATATGATAGCGAAAATTTCGTTTCCAAGGACACCCAAACAGGAAGCGAAAGCAAGAAATGAATAAAATATTACATGAATCTAATTATTCGCACAATATTGAATCATCACCGCGTGCATCAAGTTCCGCAGTAGTTGTTAAAAGTCAATACCACTTCAACTTTAATATATTCTGGAATTTTTATGTTTACAGCCAGCCAAAATGTATATTTTTCATTTTCAATCTAAAACACTCACACAAACAAGAGAGATGCTTTAATTATTTTTTTTTCTTCATCATTGTATTAAGTGTTTATTTTCTCCTGGTTTTACATTTTGTAAAATGATTGTTTCTATTTAGTTCGAACTTTGTTACACACTGATCAGTGTGTAAGCGCCTACATAAACAATTACAAACTATTAATATAATCGCTATAATGTAGCAAACATGATATATAGTTTAAGCGTTTTTTTTTTTATTTTATTATTATCAATCTAATATTATACGATTACGATGATTAATGACCCACATTTTAAATTACTCTGTAATATATGAGACTCTTTTTATAATTTCTGTGTATTACAGCCAGTGGCATAAGACGTGCCGTATCTGCACACTTGGCCAAGTGGATACAGAGACCATTGCAGGACGAACCAGACAATTGAAACATACATATATTGTATGCATATATGCAGCAATATATGTGTGTGTCTTTTCCCTCTCTACAAAGCTCTACATGTAGCTAATATATTGCCCAAAATTATAGTGTTACAATCGTGCGTAAGGCAACAGAAATAAATATTACCGCGATTATGATTTTTTTTATAATATTTTATAATGAAACAACCACCAACTGTAAGGGAAATTGGTCGGTCGTTCTTTATTTAACGATGATTAATGTGAACGAGTTTACCAAACTGATACGAAGAGATCGCCGTTGCACAAAACAACAGTGAAACAAAAGTCCATCCTATCAGATGACAACAACTCCTCAAAATATTACCACTGCAATAGTAGCACTTCCATCCAGCCCCCATCCCCATTGATCTCAATGTATGTGATAATGTCGCAACGCTAAGAGAGTTGCGTCGCTTACTAATACTAATACAGTTTATTATAGTTAGTCAAACTAAACAAAACCACAAACAAAACATATACACATAAAACAATGAAAATCAAAGAAAACAATCATTAATAGAGTAAATGTATTTGCATAAATATTAATTATTGTTTATTAATTAAATAATTATTGTTATTCTTATAATTTTATATAATCTGTTCCCTTATTTGTGTTTATTGAAATTTTTGTTTTCATTTTAGTGGAAAATGCTACAATTGTTCGGATAATTGTTGTTGTCATCGTCGTCGTCGCGTCAACTTGTGCAGCGGCGACCGTTCTTTGTGCAACATAACATAAGGAAACTTACAAACGTAATATATATATAACAATCCAAAGAAAAAATTACAAAATATATTGTACCTACTACATACATACAGAATAAATGTAAATTTACTTACAAGTCACAGCAATTAGTAGCTAAGTAAATATCAAAATTGATATTTACCATCCTGCAAAACCCGTAAAATTAGTAAAATAGATAACCAACAATGGAATACACAATGAAGAAACCAAGATAAAATCGTTAGTACACACATACACATTAAACTCACAAACATTCACACGTTATCAATTTGTATATTATATATATCACTTTTTGTTTTGACCGAAAAAAATCTTTTAACCTGTTAAGATGTGAATGCCATATATTTTATTTGGCGTTGATCAACACCTTTTTCACATGTTATTCAAAACATATCAAATGTAATTCGAGAATTCGATTTGTAATTCACAACATATAATTTGCTATTCGAGAATTCCATTTGCAATTCACAACATATCAGTTGTAATTCGAGAATTTCATTTGTAATTCATAGAATACCTTTCGAAATTCATAGAATTCCATTTGAAATTCATAAACTTCCATTTGAATTTCCAAGTATTTGCGTTTGAAATTCATAAAATTCTCGAATTGCAATTGAAATGTTTTGAATAACATTTGAAAAAGGTGTAGAAAGATTTGGCAAGATTCACTTAAAAATTAACTTTACTAACTTGAGTTAGTTTACTTACTTTGAGTAGTAATAGACCTAATATATCCTTCATTCATTTATCATGAGATGAACAACCAAATTTTAACTGCATTGTTTTTTTTATTAAATTAAAACAATTTGGCCATATTATTTCATAAATAATTGTACAAAACTTATTATTGGGTATATCGAATTCAAGTGGGTATGATATCACTCATTATAATAGCTTGATGATTAGTTATCTATCCTTTAACTACTTAAAATTGATCGTGGTATGTTAATGACTTTTAAAAAATTATAACTAGACTTTAGTAGTTGCATATTCACTTTACATGTCATTGGGATTTTTTACTTTGGTTTTAGAAATCTAACATACTTAAGTTTTCTTAATTGTTGTATTACTGTACATTTTATAATTTTTATATAGCCCAACAAAATTCTCTTTTGGAATCGTTGGTACACGTACTGAAAATTAAAAAAAAAAAAAGAAAAATCACAACATGGAAATCTATCTTACTTATGGTACTTAAGTTGCAAATTGCTTTCAATTTAACAAGACTAAATGTCAGTTTTGGGTAGCTTTTTTGAAGCTTTCCGGAATCAAACTTTTAAATTTAATTAAATTTATTCTTGCTCAAACAAGTGTTTTTATTTATTTTTATAGAGGATTTTCAATAGAATAAACCCATTAAATTCCTGCAGCATACAACAATAAGGCCATTGATTTGATATATAAATTGTATGCATATTGATATATTTTATGTTTCTTTATTAACACATACTTACAAAACAAATGAAAATTAACAACCACAATTACAACTACACATTATTATTTTTTTACAATTAAATATCATTTAGTAATAACGACTACCTTTTTATTGTACAATATATATATATATATTTTTTTTGTTTGTTTGTTTATCCTGTCAATAAGATAAATAAATATACATACAAATATATACACATTTTTATTAGTTTTTGTTTTACAAATATAATTTGTTTTTAATTATTCGGTATGCTTAATTATGTTGAATACAGCTTTATTATTTTTTTTAAAAATTAAGATTATACAAATTCTTATATGAATAAATATATATACACACACAAATGTGTATTTACACTTGTAACTACACATAAACAAAGTTTAAAAGAAGCAAATACAAATTTTATGTTAAGGACAATGAATGAAAATATATGATATCGTGTATACATGTATAAAGAAAAAAGTAATATATTTCTAAGCAAAAGGCAATGATGTTACATTAAAAAACCACAAAACAAAATAAAAGAAAATGAAATGAAACATTAACAGCAAACGGAATACGCTGAATAAACAACTTATACATAAAATATTATTATAACAACAAAAAATGTGTTTTTGATTTAAAGAAAACTATGAATAAACGCATAATACTATTTAGTCAACAAAAATACAAAAATTAAATACTAAATAAAAACTTTAAAAAATTACCAAATCGTGTTTTTATTCCTTGAAATAAAAGTCATAAATTGAAACGCACCAATCCAATTGGAATTCTGTAACATATTGGAACGGCGATTCTAAAATGTTGCTCTTATTAAACTACTTAAAAATAAAATAATAATTTAAAATTTATTATATAAGTGTAAAAAATAAATAATATAAATATTTATCATTAAAATTTAACAATTTCAAATCAATTTTATCAGGATCACAATTAGATGCGATTGGCATTTCTGAGACATGGCACAAGCTTGTGGTATCTAATTGTGCAGTTGAGGTGCTCGGTTACAAAATGTATAGAAATGACCGACGATGTCCGAGAGGTTTAACTATTTATATATCTAAAAAAGTTCAAAAAAAAGTTGTGTTTAAAACGTCAATAATGGTAAAATGTGAGTTCATTTTTTTAGAACTTTATTTTGGCAGTAGGAGACATTTAAACATTTGAACAACAACATCACAATTTATTTATGAAATATTCGAATATGATACTTTGTGGAGATTTTAATTGTGACCTATTTGATCCCACTTGTGCAATATTATTAAAATCAATGTGTTTATCCATTTTGCATAACATAAGACCGACGTATAGTTGTAACAGCCTGATAGATTTCATCTAGCTTAGTGATGTTGGTTCGACGTGCTATTCAGACATGTTCACTGTCCTTCTATTTCGCATCATGCACTTATCTATAGTAATAAAAGAGTAAAGTGATTGACTGACTGAAATTTTGGGTGAGAGTCACTCTTGGTCCAAAGGTGAAAGATAAGGTTGGGTTTTGGGAAATTCGTACTAGAACGGTACGAAAAGTACTAAATGGGATACCATTTGTAATTGGCGAACCGGTACAGCTAGAACTTTTAAATTTTAAATGAGGGTCACTGATGGAGTGTAGAATATATATAGCAAAGGGTTTATTGGACATTTGAACTATAAGTATGCGAAAAGTACTAAAATGTACTAAATTTGGTACAATTTCGTAGCTTGTGAATGGATAGAGCTGAAAACTTGAAATTTGGAATGCGAATAAGGGTTGAGATGTAGGGTCTATTAATGGAGATGGTTTTGAAAGCATGTACTAATGTGTACGAAAAGTATTATATGGTACTATATTTGGTACAAATTAATTTTGAGATATAAATCGAGCTGGAATCCTGGAATTTGAAATTAACATTACCGACGGAGTGTAGGATTGGGATGTGAACGTAGATTTGGAAATTTTTTACATATTTGTACGAAATGTACTAAATCGTACTATAATCGGTACAGTTTGGATTTGGGTGAACCGATAGAGCGGGAACAATGAATTTTGGAGTCAGGATCACTCTAGCAGTGTGGGTTTGGGGTTAGGATTCAGTTTAAGAAAGTATTTAGTATTTATGAGTACTAAATGATACTAAATTTGGTACAATTTAAATTGTGGGTGAGGCGATAGAGTTGGAATCCTGAAATTTTGATTTAGGATCACTATGGAGTTGTAGAATTGGGGCATGTAGGAAGTTTTACAAATTTGTACTAATGTGTACCACATTTGGTACAATTTGAATTGTGGGTGAACCAATAGAGGTGGAATCCTGAAACTTGGATTTAGGATCACTAAGGGGGTGTTGGTTTGGGTTTAGTAGGAAGTTTTGGAAATTCGTACTACCGTGTATTAATTTGGTACAATTTGAATTGTGGGTGAACCAATAGAGTTGGGATCCTGAAACTTTGGGTTAAGTAGGAAGTTTTGAAAATTCGTAGTACTGTGTACTGAATTTGGTACAATTTGAATTGGGTGAAGCTATATTTGATCTTTTTTATTTTATTTATTTATTTCTTTCAAAAATGCAATTTGAAGCCTCAAAGGCCGATTTTAAATAAATTGCAAACCATACTACTCCATGTAATAATTAAATCTTAATGACTATATCTTATAAAGGTATGACAATCCGAACATATAATAGTATCAAGTTTTTTAAGTGACTACACGTACATATTCAATATGAAGCAAGTAATAACGTAATATACAAGATCGAATTTGAAATTTGTGTGTTTTAAAAGTATGTTACAATATTATTAAATAGAAAATTGAGAGCTACTCCAAATACATTTTTAACATACCATTTTGATTTTAATATATTTATTTCAAAAAATGCAATTAGAAGCCTTAAAGGCCGATATTAATGAAATTGCCAATCAAATTAGGATGCCCAATTTTTATGTTCACAGATATTGTGGAAAGCTTATACATTTATTTATTTATGTTTTGCGTATATTTATGTGAAACCGAAGTGGTTTATGATTTTTGTTTTATATGTGCTGCTTGATAATGAAAATTTCTTTAGAGAATGCGGAAGGTTATTGCAAGTTCTAGCGATTCTCACATGAAATGATTTATTCATAAAGCCGATAGCTCTGGGAACTATTAATTTAGTGGATCTGCTTGAACGGCAAAAGGGAAACATATGCAATAGAAAATCGGGAGTTTGTTCTTTAGTAACATTATAGAACAGCATTAATGATCTGCTGTCTATAAATCGCCAAAAAGAGCAGCCGAGGAATAGTTTTACTTTCGGGCTTACGTGATCAAGCCTTTTAAGTGAATAAATATAACGAACCACTCGGTGAATCAACATTTTGATTCTTTTCATATTCGTTTTAGTTGTACCGGAGAAAATTTCAATACAATATAATATGTGAGACATAACTAGAGAATGTACCAGTTGTAACTTTACATTGCGAGGTAAAATTAAATCAGTGTTGTACAGTTGGCGTAATGCTAAATGTGTGTGGTTTACAACGTTGTCGATATGGCTGTCAAATGTAAGTTTATCATCAATAATTATGCCAAGGCATCTTATGCTATTGACGATATTAATAACTTGACAGTTATAAGTCAGCGACAAATTAGAGTGGGCATAACTGGGAAAAACCAAAGCCTGTGTTTTTGTGGGATTACCAATTATCCGGTTTGAGTTCATCCATGCATATAGCAGGTTCATAACCCAGTTAAATTTTGCTAGAAGGACATCAGGATTGTCTGCAGATGCTTTAAATAACAATTGTATATCATCTGCATATGAATATGGAGAACAACACGGACGAATATTTTTGAATAAATCGTTTAAAAACATAATGAAAAGCATTGGGCCCAAGATCGAACCCTGAGGAACACCGCTTTTAACAGACAATAAATCGGAGAGAATACCATTCATGGAAATACACTGATGTCTTTCAGTTAAATATGAATATATTAATTTACAGGCGTTTGTGCTGAAGCCATAAAATTTTATTAATTTCCCTGTTAAAATTTTATAGTCAATCCTATCGAAGGCTTTTTCTAAGTCTAAAGATAGCAATATTGAAACGTTATGCTCAGAAAGATTTCTCCTTATAGAGTCTGTTAAGCCCACTAGTAGCATAGACGTGCTTCGATGACTTCGAAAGCCGCATTGGCAATCATCAAGCATATTGTTCTTCTCCAAATAATTATCAAGTTGCATTTTTAAAACATTCCACAACTTTCGATAAAACGGGAATCAGAGCTATTGGTCTGTAATTATCTCCACTGAAGCTCTTTTTCCTGATTGGGTTAATTTTGGCATTTTTCCACTCATTAGGAAACATTGACATCATAATGATGGTATTAGTCAAGTGTAAAAAGTATGAAGAAATATACGGAAAAATAATTTTGAAAAATTTTAGAGGAAGACCATCAAGTCCTGCTGCATTTGATTTAACGGCTGAAAATGCTAAATGAAGATCGGCGGATGAAACGCATTGAAATGAAAATCCCTCATTAGCAGTTAACATATTTATGATGTCAATGTTGGTATCACAATCTAGCTGATTGCTAACAAAAGACGCATTTAAAGAATTAATATCTTCAATGGATGGCTCTTCCTCCGTAGTATGGTTTTCATTAATTAAACCATTTTTTCTTATTATACTCCAAAGAGATTTAGAATTATTGCAAGTATTAAAAATTGACGCATGGTGTAGTTTCTTGCGCTTCCTCTTGATCGACTTGGCCCGATTTCTTGCTTTGCAATAAATTTGCCACTTTTGTATATTTTTATCTTGAAGATAGCATTATAAGCCAAATCAGCAATAGATTGATAGTAACGAATTATAGGAGAATTTATCCATTTTTCCCTATCGAATGACTTTTTAAATGTTTTCTTCGGAAATACTGAATGTAGTTGTCTTATTCCATTCATGAGAATGTCTAACTGAGCATCAACATTCATTGTTTGGTACATATTACAAAAATCCAATGCGGAAGCTACATAGCGCAAATCGCTCTCTTTGACGTCATTATAGTCGATATATTCATGAGTATGCTGTTCTCTATTTATTGATATATCTATTGAAACAAAGATGAAGGCATGTTTTGAAATATCCGGACATATAAATTGACCACTACGCCGCACAGTGTCACGACCGCGGCCAAAAATGGTCAAAACCAATTAGCACGGAGGACAACTTTTTTGATGATGATTGATGGAAAACACTCCAATTAGAATAAATATGAAATTTTATATCGATATGTCGAGTAGTTTTGTCTCTACAAAGGTTCAAATCTGATAATTATTTATAAACTAATTTTTTTACCATATTATCGAAAAATGGGTGTATTTTTCTTATGCTCAAATATTTTAATATTCAAATTAATGGTTATTATAAAAGTGTTTATTTTGGTTGCTGTGGATGTAAAAACTAGGATTCGTTTTAGTTTGTATGTATATAGATATCATATGGTGTATACAGTCGTCCACACTTGTAGTACTTAGTTCATCAAATTTGTAAAACAAATTTTGAAATTAGTGGAGCAGAATAAAAAAGGTTAAAAAAGATTAGCTCTAATTTTTCTTTATTTTGGTGGTGAAAAGTGTGTTACTTAAGGAATAAAAAAAATTAGCTGCGGAGTCCTGCGGTCCTAAGAGTTATGTAACTTTTTTGGTGACCACCTTATGAAAAAATATGGCTTATTCACGAAATGGTTAGAAGCGAATGGTCAAATATGTTATGTATACAATTAAATAAGTCATTGAGGGTCAAATAGGAAGGAGAATATGTATTCAGAACATAGAAATAATACAATATTTTACATAAAATTTTGCAATTAAGTGGTAAAAACGTTATTCGAAGCGGAGATATGTGAGAATTGGTTTTAAAATATAGCTTTTAAATAAATTTTCAGTCAGTTAGAAGATTATACTTATTTATCAGATCATTTGAGACATAATTTTATAATCTTAATTTAGAGATCGCACATGAATTACCTTTGTATAAAGTTCATACAGAAAAATATTAGTTAATGGCATGGGATATACAAAGTGCAGTACAATACCTTTTGAGCGACTTTCACAAGATGCTAACAAGTCAAGCCAACAAATAATTATTAGCATCCCGAACTTTTGTTAAAGCCGAGTTAAATAAGGAATTTATTTAGTATTTTATATTACAATCCGACCTTGTAATATCCTTAAAAGCCATAAAGTAAAGGCCCGATATTATAACGTGGATGATACTAAATCGTACTTTTGGGAAGACTATATTATATATATATATATATATATATCTCATGTGTGTTTTGAAAATTTTGTGAATGATAAAAAAGTAATTTATTAGTTACTAAAGGATATCAAATATTTTTTATATTATAATAAATATAACAAAAATAAAACTACTATACTTAATTTAGCTGTATGTAATGATTTTATAGTACAGAAAGTTAAATTTTTAGGGACTTTTGGTATGGTAGGTACCTGAAATAGGTGGGTACAACTAAATTACAACACCTATTACTGTCTTCGCACAAATTTGATGTAATTTGGACGAAGACATGAAAATTTTCATGGAATTTGGATGAATATAAACAATTTATAGGTACAAAAAGCGGATTTTTCAAGACCCTTTGTATGGGAGGTATATCAAATCTTGGTCCGATCTACCCAGTTTTTGGTCCGTTGCTTTATAGGCATATGTAAATGTAAATTGCCAATGTTCATTGAATTTGGTTGAATATTAAAGATTATATAGCCCAAAATAGTAACATTTGCAAGACCCTTTGTATGGGATCTTGGCAGGGACCGAAAATAACAGTTATTTTTTAAAATGCGAACAAAAAATCTTCATGTTAGAGACATGGGACACTAATAGTGTCATATACCAATAGATTCGTACTGAGGAGCCCATTGAGGATATTGAGTGATCTTGAGAAAACACTCTCAGTTCCCATGTTAAGGATTATTTTTTAACGGAAAAAATAAACGTTGATTTTTAACTGTTAAAAATGATTTTTATTTTTTCCGTCAAAAATAAAAGACTTTTTGGGATTTTTATTTTTTCCGTCAAAAATAAAAGTCTTTTTGGCACTTTTATTTTTTCCGTCAAAAATAACAGTCTTTTTGGGACTTTTATTTTTTCCGTCAAAAATAAAAGTCTTTTTGTGATTTTTATTTTTTCCGTCAGAAAATAAAAGTCCTTTTGGGATTTTTATTTTTTCCGTCAGGAAATAAAACTCTTTTTACGTAAATAAACATATAATTATTTAAAGTGGATTTTTTTTATTTAGGTCACATAATAACAGTTATTTTTTACCTGATTTGATATAAGTTATAACCGTTACGGTCCCTGGATCTTGGTCCAATCTACCCAGTTTTTGGTCAGTTGCTTTATAGGTCTAATTAAATGTAAATTGCAAATTTTCATTGAATTTGTTTGAATATTAACGATTTTATAGGCCAAAAAGGGTTGTTTTCTCAAGACCCATTATATGGGAGGTATACCAAATCTTGGTCCGATCTATCCAATTTTTTGTTAGTTGCTCTTTAGGCCAATAATAAGCACATGTACCAAATTTCATTAACTTACGATAACTCCTTCTATTTTTGGCCGCTGTTTAAATGAACTCGCGACATAGTGCGCCGCATACCGCTAGGGTTTGATGTTAAGAAATAGTCGATTAATGAAAAAGTTTGATGAAATGTATCGAAATGTGTAGGTCGTGAGTTATGCATTACTGAGAGACCCATCCTCAAGCATGACCGACGTACATTATGTGATTTTGCAACATCAAATAGATTGTTGTTGAAATCACCCATTATAATGATGTTGGGGTAACGTAAAATTAGATCGGAGATATCGGTCTCAAATGAATTAAAATCACCAGTAGGCAAGTAAGCTATTCCGATGAGGATTTTACTTGTCCCTACCTCAATTTCAATAAATAAACTTTCCGCAACACCGTAATTTCTTCCTGTATACACTAATTTAGATGATATAGCATTGGACACAAACAGACCTACACCACCGCCTCGACGATCGGGCCGATCGTTTCTGTACAAAGTATATCCAGAAATATTGACATTATTTAAGTAAGGTTTAAGCCATGTTTCACTTACTCCGACAATACCTCTCAGATATTGTCGGAGTAAGTAAACTGCCTTCAACAAAATTCTGAATTTCTGCAAACTTTGATGAAGTTGGAACTATATTGAAGCTTTGAGCATTAAAATGGCAAATATTAATATTGGAATTTAATCCGAAAAATTGGGCATGCAAAAAACGATTGTCATGGACAATATCACCTATATTATTGAGATCCATAATTTGTATTCACAAATTCATTTATATTTTATATAATTAATACCAGGAAATATAGTAGAAACAATAAGTAAAGGCCAATAAAATAGTAATAATCAACAAATAACTAATCAAAAGTTTTTAAATGTATATATGTATATATAAGCCTCTCAGGAAAAACAATTAAGAACTGCTTAAAATAAACAAATAACGCGCTACAAGAACCTCTCACAATCGTCGATTTTAAGAACACGCTCGTTGCCGTCGGGAAACAAAGCATTTACTACTGGCTCGTCACCATTAATCAGCACAAACTTCGAAAGCTTCCCTAGATTTCTAAGCTTTCTGCAAATATACATTAGCTTAGCAGAAGCAGGTGTGAGGTGGTCGTCTAAATAGATTTTAGTTTGGAGATTACCGCCTATAACATCATTCAATTTCAAAGAAGGTCCTCGGCGATAGTTAGCCATAATAGTGTCCCTCAAGAGCACTGAGTTAAATTTCACCAAAATTGACGACCCACCTGCAAAATTGCAAATCAACATGACTAATGCAAACATTATACATGGCTGCAATTCTGGTTACAACGTCGCTAATGTAGTGAAGTCCACTCGGCAGTCCATTTATTACAATATTCGCGCGGTTTAGTCGTCGTTGATTAACACTGTTTTGTATCTCCATCTTCTCAATTCTTCTCTGAAGAGCATTAATTGTGGAAATAGTGGATTTACATACTGCAATTTCATCTTTGATAGTATCCAACGATGCAGACATTGAGTTAATTTTGTCTTCACAATTTTTCACATCGCCATTAACTTTACGTAAACCATCGAAAAACTCCTGCCGGAAAGAAGCAATGACACCGTCCAAAGTGCTTTGAAAGTCAGCGATATATGATTGCATTCGCTGCTCAATTTTTGATTTCAAAGCTGTAGCCAGATCGTTAACAACATCTGTAACTTGGCTTATAAGAAGGTTATCACCCGGTCGAACTGCATCACTACACACATCCGAACTCCTTTTTGAACATTCTTTGCATTTGTAAACCAAATCTTTCTTAGATTTGACTTCGCTTGAACTCATACCAATACATACTGGATGAAAATAGTTGGGACAACTTGAACATCCAACACAGTAAACTTTTCCTATGGTTTTAGTATGTATGCTGTGGAAGATAAAATTGAATATCACGACTTTAAAAATAATAATTGGAATGGTGTCTTTCAGCGCTTATCAGACTTTGATCACGCGCATTATTATCAGGCCAATAATTCTGCCAATTTATTTCAAAACCTTTACACCTATGTTCCAGTGGTAAGTGATATCCTGCATTAAAAGCTGATAATTGGATTAATGTCAAAAATGATGTATATCACGAATTCCATGTCACGCACTGTTACAGCGTTTTACGAAATATAATCGCTTGTTTAGTTAAAAATTTGTTTCCGAAATTTCTTTTGCAATTTTTATTAAATAATTTTACGCCGTTTACAATGCCTGCTTATTTTTTTATGAATATGTTTGTAAATTTCAGAGATATTAAGAAGAAAAATTTAGCGTACACACGCGCTACAAAATGTTCCCTTTAAAAATTAGATATCAGTTTCGATATGAAATTTCTGCGAATTGGCTGGAGATAAAATTTCGGATTTTTTTACAGCTATAATGGGTTATTCAAGATTATATTGACATTTAATTTTTGAACATTTAACAATTGAACACCGTCACGCACATGTTACACTCGTAAGGCACCGTTACTCTCACATGTACTATAAAATTAAATTCATGTTTTAAAAATGCTAATTCTTATACCCCACACAGCTTTGTGTGGCCCCAAGACCTTTAGTAAATCATTATGCAGTTATGGACGATATTTTTTCCTATAAATCCGGTTCTAAATCAACTTATTGAGGAAGAATGTAACATGTGCGTGACGGATACAAAATTTTTCGATGGAGATAGAAGTCAAACTGTGTTTTATTTGAGTTTGTCATCTCAAGATCTACACATAACAGAATTACCAAAAAAAAAATCTCATATCAGAGTCTGCATAGAAACATATGTTAATTTTGTCACGCACGCGTTACATATTTTTTTACACTATTTAACTGCTATTACCACGGGATTCTGTTGACAAATTACTAATAAATATGGCTGACTTCCAAAATGTTAATTGCTTTGCATTCGAACAATGCATCCTGTTTCATAATGCAACAGTACATAATATATACACTGCATACTATTTCAAAATGTCGTATTTGACGTATTTGCAACGCAGTTAAAAAGCAATCAGGCATCGGTTTTATTGTTGATGCATTGTTTGTTTACGAGCATAAAATGAAATATCCAAATAAAAAAGTTAATGACAGATTCACGAAAGTAATTTTGTAATTTTTTGTAATATTAGTGAAAATATTAATATGTGTAACAAATAACTATATTTTAAACGTTGTCCATTGAAAAGATCTTTCCCTTTTTTGTAATTATTTGGGTAGTATTAAAACACATTTTTCTTTTATTTAACTTTTATGAACACACCAGGATTTTTTGACAATCTGATAAAATACAAAAATATTGCCAAATATTTTTATACTGCCGTTAAGCTGTTTTATGAAATTTGTTTATTTCATAAAACAGCTGATTTGTTAGTTATACATTGCATCACATACCGAAGTTTAAATACCGTAGTGTTATTGTATACAAGAATTGCATTGATACATTTTGGAAGTCAGCCTATATGCCCAAGTTACTCTCCACGCGAAAATGGGGCAAAAAAAAAACTACCGTTATTTTTCAAAATTCAACTAAAAATATATTGTGTGGATTGCAAGAATATTTCCTATATATTTCTTATTTCTCTTAACGAATTGATTTTTCACTTATGTGGTTGACCTTTCTGTGGAATTCGTGACATGCTATATCTTGAAAATAGATGTCCGTTTAGGTGGGGAGTTTATTGCAAGTACCGAAATAGGACAAATATAGTTATACTCAGCAATTTCGTAACCTTGAACCCAAGAGTTTCTGGAGTATACTTAGAAAACATAGTTGTACTAGAGATAATGATTGTGATGCTGAATTTGGTAATGATTTAATTGCGACTAGTGTGACATCGGGTGGGCATGATAGTGTTGTCATTGAACCTTTTGTTGATACTTATGATATTGGAGAAAGTTAAATCCAAGTCGGTTGGTGTGAAATACCTATTGAATTTTTTAAATTAATTTTGCCTCATACTTATCATTTGATTTCGGAGTTAATAAATACAATTTTAACTACTTCACATTTTCCACTTTTATGGAAAATGGCTCGAGTAGTACCGATTCCTAAATTTGCTATTGTCCGTGGTCGGAGCACAACTTCTCTGATGTAACACCTATCAGAAACTACCAGGAGTGATCTTAATAATACGGACATGATTCAATTTTTCTTACTCTTTCTTCAGGGGTACCTCAAGGTTCGGTCTTGGGCCCCTTGCTGTTTATTATTTACTTAAGGGGGCCCCCCATTCTCGGTGTCAAAAAATTTTATTTAGTTTTTCGAATCTACACTAATTCAAGAATGTTCCTACAAATTTTCAGATGAAAATCTTAAGAACTCTTGAAGATATAGTCGATTTATTGTGTCAGCATCAAGTGACGGCAAGTGTGATTCTCAAACATTGTGGACACGATAACTCAAAAACTAATAACCCAATCGATTCCAAATTGTGACACCTTTCTCTGTGAGCGTATAACTATCGTGTGAACTAGGATAAAGCCAATCGGTGAAGATCTTCCTTATTTTCAAACATAGTTTTTTTTTTTTGTCAAAAAAGCCTATTTTCCAGAAAACGTTTTTTCAAACATCCGCCATTTTCTTAATTTAATCCTAGTTTATACGAGAGCCAGACACGTACTCTTTCTAAAATAGTTGGAATTTTCGGATTCCGATGTTCCTGTGAGGAGTTATCATGCATGTGAAATATTATATGGAAAAAAAATTGACAGAAGGTCGAGACAAAAACAAAGGTTTTTATTGTGATACATCACTTTATTATTGCATCATGGCAGTTATCTTGTATAATTGTACCATGGTATTTGTATACATTAATTTAATTAATTAAGTGTAACCCCAAAACAATTTTACAAAACAAAAGAGTGTAAAGGGGCATTATATAAAGAAACAAGAAGGAATTCGTTTGTATTAAATTGATTTTGCAATGTTTTCTTTTTTATTTTCTTCAAATTAAAAATCGAGATGAGTCCCAAAACAAAATTGGTACTGATGGGTGTTTAATTATCCCAAAATTACGCAATGAAGGAAAATCTTTGCGTGAAATTGCTAAGGCAATAATGGCATCGAAAACCAGTAAAAACATAAGAGAAAACATCAGCAAACGTATTCATGAAGATACCATGCGGAAAATTTAAATAGCTCGTAAGGCCGTATATATATGATATCAAGTGGGAGAAGAGAAGAGACTTCGGTAATGAGTAAGGCCCCAGAATTGTAAGAAAATGTCTCATTTTACGTCGAAAGAAAGTTTTGCATAATTGGCATTAAAGGAAAAAAAACTTCGTTGGCGAAAAAGTGTAACTGTACTAAATAAAGAAAATCTTGTTTAAACGGCAAACACAGAAGAGATGGATTTATGGTATGAAGGTGCATGCCAGGTTTAAGCGTGGCAAAATTTACCTTTAATGAATCCGCAATGATTAGTATGGCTGCAGCAACTGAACCTAGGACAGGACTATTGGTCCTAACAGGAAAATGATCCTAAGCACACGGCAGTATATTTCTTGAGTTTGAAATTTTATGTTGAATGTGTACGAATACTTTTTCTGGCAAGTGTATGATATTTCATGATATTTCGAAGAGTGGCCAGATTATATGATAATAGATAATTGTTATTTGAATAACGTGTCCATAACAGTTAGGAGACTATTAATAGGCAAACAATGGCATAATCTGAGAAAAGGTAAATTCTGGAACAGGGGAACACACACTGTGTTCTTTTGAACAATATTTTGGTTAAATAAATTCATAGTACTGAAGTGTACATCCAAAATGTTTCAAAATTTATAAATTAAAAAAACAACAACTATAAAATTGGGTAATTTATTGTACATTTATGATTTATTTAAATAAATTGGGATTTTTTAAGTCTATATTTGACATAAATTAAGTTCATCTATCATTACATTATCATCTATTTTTACTGGCTGTCTAACTAAAAAAAAAAACGTTGATAACTTGAACAGTATTTCGCAGCGTGTTATAGCCTAGACAGAAGACAGCCTTAATTTGCATTAACAGCCTTAATTCAAATTAACTTGTACATTATCCTCATTTTTATGTGTTGTTAATGCACAAAATCAAATTGAATTTATACTGAATTAGACAATTTCAATATGACAATGCTGTCTAAAATTAATTGTTTCTTGTCAAATTTATTTATATTTATGAAAATAGAAATAAGAAATGAAGGCAAATTTCAACCATTTTTTAAATTGGGAGCTGTTTTGCTAAGATCATCGGTGCTGTTCCTCCTTTATTTCATGTATCTACTTCCTAAAGATGTAATCCCGAGAAATATCGAAACAAATGTAAAAAATGTTATTCCTACACACATACAAACAATTGTTTTGAAGCAAGAAACTGTTTCGTAAATGTAGAAACTCTCGTCTGTCAGGGGTAAATATTAATTCAAATTAAGAAATTTTTAATGCAAGTTAAGGCTGTCGTATGTCTATGGTATTAATTGATATTCCAAATGTTATTGAATTATTGCACCTTGGTTGGCAGAAAAATGAAGACACTCATATCGATAAAGTGTCGACTACTGGCACACTCACTCTGTCTATTGAATAAACCATTGTTTTAAAAAAATAGGAACACTTTGAAAGCGTGGTCAAACCAAACCGATAGACACACAATGTGTCGACTGTGGGTTGCGTAGTACATCGACTGGAATAAACACCTTGGTGTCATGGATTTATTATCCAGGGCAATTATAAGCTGCTCAAATAGTCGCTATGATGAGGTTGACAATGGCTGCGAGATGACTACGCGGGCATGAATGCGTGCGTAAGATAAACTCATTCACATTCGCCCAGTCAGCATAAAAAAATCCCGCTACATTCTGTTGATGTTCTCTTGTTTTGGTTTATTAAAATTCCCACCTACTTATGCAGCGTTGACACTTGGTTGTTTTGATTTTGTGTCATTGTAGGTACGGGTGTGCGATTGGGCTGTGCAGTCACGGAGTGCTGGTGGTGAATTTAAAACTTAAACAATTGCTCTCAACTCATACCCATCCGACCGACGACCGAGCACTCACCCACGCACTCACTTGTGTTCAGTCAATAACAAAGCACTTAACAGAGTTTCCTCCACGATTAACATTTCTCGGTAGCAGAACTGCTTTCCAAACTGCCGCCCAATACGACTAACATGCCAGGCCAATGTAAATTCCTGCCTGGCATGCTTCGTAAAGAATTGAATCGTATACCATATCCTGTGAGTCCTAGAGATCTTTTGGATATAACAGTAAACATAACAACGAGACTGTTAACAACCATACACACAGGAATATGAATGGGGATGAGTGTGTGTGTCTGTGCGTGCGTGCGAGTGACTAAACGAAGTTGTTTCGTTCACACGAAGTTGTGCTTTGAAGGAATGCCATGCTGTGACCATCGTTTAGTTACATTTAGCGCATCGTTTTGTAATGTTCGAGGCTTCGCGTGCTTTCGCTTTAAAATCGTGATATGTACTGACAACGAGGAAATGAATGTAACGTTCAATTCAAATTGAAGTCAAGTGGATATTTTATTTTCCTTTTTTGAAGAAGAAGAACAAAAACAACAACAACTAATTATTGAAACTAAAATAGAAAAAAATAAATAAATAAAAACACCGATTTATGAGAAAGTATCGACCAAAGTGAATGGAACAAGTGAACAGGGAGCGACAAAAGGCAATGGATAACAACAACGGCACGAATCAAGGGCAAACACCGTCAACAATCGACCAAAGATCAGCTTCGACGGACACATTCATGGGCTCGCAAAGTTATGGCTGGTACCGCTATAAGCCTAAATGCCTGCAGAGATTTTGTACGGCTAAGTGGGCTTTGTTCTGGCTGTGCTGGGGCGGAGCTATGCAGGGTGAGTGTAAATAAAAAACAATAAGTTGTTTTTCCGAAATATGTGGAAAATTAATCGAAATCTTCAGGAACATTATATATCATTATCTTAAATATTGCGACAAATATTTCAATATTTGGTTTATTATCGCTGAAGTGTTTCCGTTTTTTCTTCAATTGCTGAAAAGATTCGCCCTTGTTGGGTACCGTGTAATTATTCTTCTTAAAAATCGCAAAGCACCATTATTTGTTTTATTCTAATGGCAAAATACTCAAGAGGCCAAAGACCAAATCCGCCCACAACCAAATTTAAAAAAAAAATGTCATTCGTTATTAGAGCGAGTGTAAGCAGGAAATCATTTGATCAGTGACTCTGAATGTGCCCGGATTAAAACAAATTAATGCCATAATTTGTTGCTGAGTACTCGCATTAAGTATTCCGTCATTGAAATTCAAAGTCGTAATTCGATATCAAGAAGAATTCTGCGAATGAAATAATTTTGAAAAGAATTGCTGCTTCAAAGGGAATGTTACGGGTTTTATGAATATGGATTGCGACCAGTGTTTCCAAAACTTTATTGAGCAAAAATGCTAGATTTTGTTTCAAAAAATGCCAAAAAGTGCTAAAAAATTTAGAAAAGTGGTAACATTTTTATTAAGAAATTTTTAATTTATATTTAATTTATTACATAAAACATTATTTTTTGATCCTAGACCCACCATTTAGTATACCGATCGTACTATTTTGACTTGCAATAAATTATAAATTTTGGACCAACCGTCAAGAATTTCGTCGAAAACCCCCGGTTCAGACCAATGAAGGCACCTATTTTTTGGTAAATATATGTTAAATCTTCTTAAAACATGTATTTTATGCATTTTTTCTAGAGGTCCCTTTTATAAACAAAGATAAATATTTATAGTAAAGGGACTTAGACCGGAGAAGATGACAGTGTATTCAAGATATTAGTAAAATTAATTTGTGTACTCGATGTGAAGCTATACATAAAAATTTAATAAAAATCTAATACTGTTTACTATTTCTATAACCGCACTGGAGGGCGAAAATGTCGTTCTGATAGCTATGAAATTTTATTTACGGTGAAGTGCGACATCTATAGTTTTGATATTTTTGAGAATGAAATTAGCCAGCAAAGTTTTTTTGCTAGTTGTTTAGTCTCCCTAGAACACCAATAACTATTATACAGGGAAGGAAATCCAGGATTAGTAAGGGGGTCAAATGAACTAAGGCTTTAAAAAAGTTATTCCATGAAATTTATGTTTAATGCGGGAAAATGTTGCTAGTGTATAGGAGTTATACTAAAATGTCCAGTTTGGTAGTGTTGTTATCACACTAGGAGGTGCATACTTCATTGAATTTTTCATCGACTCGGGAATTAGTATGCCATAAAATTTAAGTCCAGTGTTAATTGTGTACAGTATGAGTATACTGATCCTTGTGAAACATAGGAAAATGTTAACGTGAAATCGAAGAATGACCTTTTTTTAGTGTAATATCGAAAATTGTAAAAAATTCAAGCAAAAAAAAAAAAAAAAAAAAAAAATGATAAAAAAGTGCTAGATGCTAGACGACTTTTTTTGGTGCTAAATGAGTTCGAAAAGTGCTAAATCTAGCACTAAAAATGCTAAATTGGCAACACTGATTGCGACTTACCTGTATGTAAGTGCAGCCTATAAACGATTGCTACTGAAAGTGTTGATGTGGAAGTTGTCATCTACACGCACGAATATTGGACCAGGGAGGATAAGGGTCAGTTGCTGGTTAATAATATTTTTTAAACTTCGTACACAAATAATAGTATCACATCAAAGGAAAAGTAATTCAAAGAACGAATTAGTTTCTGAATTGGATAAATATGAGAAAGCAAAAGAAAAACAAATACAGCACACATTAGGCTTGTTTGCGTTCTTTTCCAGTAATAATTGCTCAGTAAGATTCGTTGTGAGAGTAAGAGAGATTCTTGTTCTTAAAACAATAAACTTACAAAATATAAAAATACAAGATTTTGTAAAAAAAAAACAAATTCTGAAATTTGATATCCATTGCTTGTAGTTTGTACAAAACTTTACTGAGAAAATGTTTTCCAGATTTTCACCAACATTTAGTAACCATTTCTACAAATTGTTATAAAATAACGAATACGCAGACTTATTATTGATAACGTTATAAAAAGTTTTAAAACTTTAAACGGGGTTTTCTCGAAACAATGTTTTTCCAGACTAATAATTCTATCGTTTCCGGCTTCAAACGTTTGATTGTAAAGGTTTATTAATTGAAAAATATGTTATTATTCGAACCAAAATATACGTACACAATGCTATCATTACGTTTATTTTGATGTTTTTTTCTTGTTCTCGTTGGTATATCGCGATTAAAATATTTTCGCGGGCCTTATTAATAGGCTCAATCATAATATGTATATTTGTATACCCTACACAACGATGTTGTAAGTTTGTGTGGTCCCTGGAGTTTGTAACTGCACGATATATTTATCCAAAAATACTATCAATTATAATTAAAAATTACATTGGAAGATACATCATTAAAATGGTTTAATACAACAAAATTTCATCAAAAATCCTGACCAAATTTAATAAAATTAAAGAATTGGCCAATAACATACAAAATTTAGTAAAATTTTTTTTAAGTCCATATTATTATGCAAAAAAATAAAATAAAATAATTTAACGAATAAAGAGGTATTGTTATTAGTGGTCTAGTTCAAACGATTCGCATTTCTTATAGCTTTTGTTGCCAAATCATAAACATTCGTATTTTGTTTCAATTTCTGGTACAATTTATTTTCAACAAGTAAAAGTGTCGGTTGGCGTTGACGACAGATATACAGTGGTGGTCACAGAATTAAAACATTTACTGTGGTAAAAATATATCGATCAGCCCTCGATTAGTTTGAAGTATTTTTGAAATTTTTTCATTCAGAACACTTCGATATACTGCACTTAAGAGATTTAGTTTGAAAATAGAAAATTTTTGCATGCAATTTTTCCATAAATAACGGTTTTTATGAAAATTCCTCGACTTTGAAGTGGCCATATAATTAAAACATTGTGTGGGATTATTACTTTTCTGCATTTTTTGAAAATATTTTTAGAAAAGCTCTTTAATTTAGTTAAATTATGTAAACTAAGCACCGATAAAATCATTTACAGATAAAAATTGTTGAAAAAAATCTGTAAAATCTATCAAAATTGCCAACAATTTGTACAGTACACCTTACGTTCAGAAAATCACCCTTATTATAGAAAATAAAGGTCCGAATGCACCAGAAATTGCTAGAATTAGTAGAAAACAATTAATAATTCTCAAATTAAAGAAATATTTGAAATAAAAATTCAAAAAATTGGAATTAACCTAAAGGAACGATTCAATTTCAATAGTCTTTACTGAAGAAGGCCGGAATATTTTTGCAGTATGTGAGAAAAAATGGATTGATATTGGTATTTATTATATCAAATCGACTGTTCGAGTAGTACAGAATATATTATATCAAAAAATTTATTTGTCAGAACAGAACGAACAGAGATCAACGCCTAGGTTGACGAGTAAAAGTTTCTGGCACACAGCAGCATTTTTGATGTTCAACACAAGACTTCAAATATTTGTCAAACTGTAACATTTTTACTTCCTTGATACTAAAATAGATTAAGTGGAAGTTATTCGAATCAAAAAATATTATTTTGGAAAAATATTGTCATGTTCAATAGATTTTAAGGGTCAAGAGTTGACCATCAAACATGCTGCTGTGTGCCAGAAACTTTTACTGGTCAACCTAGGCGTTGATCTCTGTTCGTTCTGTTCTGACAGATATATTTTTTGATAAAATATATTCTGTACTACTCGAACAGTCGATTTGATATAATAAATACCAATATCAATCCATTTTTTCTCACATACTGCAAAAATATTCCGGCCTTCTTCAGTAAAGGCTATTGAAATTGAATCGTTCCTTTAGGTAAATTCCAATTTTTTGAGTTTTTATTTCAAATATTTCTCTATTTTGAGAATTCGTTAAGGTTTTCTACTAATTCTAGCAATTTCTGGTGCATTCGGACCTTTATTTTCTATAATTAGGGTGATTTTCTGAACGTAAGGTGTACTGTACAAATTGTTGGCAATTTTGATAGATTTTACAGATTTTTTTCAACAATTTTTATCTGTAAATGATTTTATCGGTGCTTAGTTTACATAATTTAACTAAATTAAAGAGATTTTCTAAAAATAATTTCAAAAAATGCAGAAAAGTAAAAAATCCCACACAATGTTTTAATTATATGGCCACTTCAAAGTCGATGTATTTTCATAAAAACCGTTATTTATGGAAAAATTGCGTGCAAAATTGTCTATTTTCACACTAAATCTCTTAAGTGCAGTATATCGAAGTGTTCTGAATGAAAAAATTTTCAAAAATACTTCAAACGAATCGAGGGCTGATCAAAAAATGTTTACCACAGTAAATGTTTTAATTCTGTGACCACCACTGTATATCTCAGCATATGATTTGCGGACTTGTCGAACTTGAACTAAGTTTGGAGGAAATATTACGATGTGTAAACTTTAGATGAAATCTCATATTCCCTTTGAGTGTATCGTGTGCACCAGCCGGGCAGATCGATATTTGTAAATCGACTCCAAATTGTCTGAAACGGATTTGGTCCAAAGAAACGTGGAGTCTAAAACTAATATTTCGATGAGGCGCATTTTTGCCGTTTGGTGCAAAATTAATCGTAATAATTAAATGGTGCAATATTTAAACCAATGTGTCCAATTTATATTCTTCATTGCCAATTCTTAATATTCAAAAAACCGTTTTTTGTTCGTAAAATATGAAAATGGGGATAATATAATAATCGCGAAAAAGTTGAACATTTCCGCAAAATATGAGGAAAATAATAAAAATGTAGAAGATTACGTCATTATTTTAATTATATTAATGACATGTATCTACCTAAAAAATAATTTATAATCTAATCATAATCTAAACACCACGTTTAATCAAATGATATCAAAAACACAATAATTTGTGCATCGATTTGTAAATTACAGCAACAACAAAACAAAATATTATTTGTTTTTATGTTTTATTATGTCATTATATTTATTTTTTAATTTTATACAAGAAAATTAAAAAAAATGTTGGGGTTATTCTTCTATTTTAGCCTAATTTCACCGAAAAATGTACATATGTAAAAATATTAACTTCTTGTGTAAGTGTAAGTATAAGTATACACATTGCGGATTATAGCAAGACACTTTCGATAAATCTTTCGGTTCTATAAAGGAATAAATCTTAGAATAAAAATATATCCAATATTTTAAAGTTCTGTTTTCGCAAAAGTTCAAAGTCCGTTTCAGGGCATTTATTGAAACGGAAATGGTCCACAGAAAATGCAACTAAATCCACGATATTTTCAAACACATTTTTTTTTACAAATTTTGTGTTTTTATGAGGTCAGTTCCCGCCGTTATAGTAGATGGATTTTTCACGAAGAAAATTTTATTTGATCGCGGGTACCCATATGAATCAAGTGACATATAAAAAATTCACCGGAAAAATAGGGTTTTTTTTAGAAATTTGATCGCACAAAATTTCCACATTCGAATGAGTATTTCTCTGAAGCCGTACATACTACATACACACAAAATATATATCAAATTACTCAGATACGCGAGTACAACAATCCTAGAATTAATATTTGGAAATTCGTGATTGCACATTGAAACTAGAAGACGAATTAAAAAACACTCAAAATCGAGCTTCAAAATGTCAGCATCATTTAAAGGTAGATGCAGATAAATAAAATAAATAAACTTTGGAGGTCAATGTCATGAACATTTTGCAACGACAGATCAATAAATCAAGAACTATTCAATTTTTCTCATGTACTTTAATAATTCCGGGGTTATGAAGAGATGAACCTCGACTTCAGCTATGTTAAAAATTGGCAATATTGCGCACTATAAATATAATCTATATATATGTGTATATATATATATATATATATATATTTCAACGATAATATTTTCATTTTAACATTATATGTAAATGAAAGCGAAAAATTTTACCTGTTGGATATCTTGTTATTGGTATTGAGAGTACATATAAAATCAGAATTACGAAGATTTCCAATCATGATTTTCGAATTCAGGCTCGTATCTAAATTCATGCGTATGCGTAAGATTATATTCACCTAAAAAGTTAAATACATATATTTCAATGAATGTTATGCCATGTACAGACGGGCTTTATTCGCACTCTATTCGTTTTCAGAAAATATTAAAATGATGACCAGTTCTCATCTGACAGTTGGTGAGCAAACATCGTTTTGATCTTAAGCAGCTGTTTTTATTGAGAGTTCTTCTTCTTACCACGTGCAATTAAATTCATTTGGTTTTTTGGTATTATTAAATTTTCAAATCTTTAACAAGTGGAAAACGTAAAAAAATCATTATGAATGGGGTGAACCCCCCGAATTATAAAAGGTACGCAGTTCTTGATCCAGATCGGGACAAACAAAAAAGGCTACGTACAAACAAAAGGTCTCGTTTGGATATCAGTGATTTTGTGTCTCTCCCAAACTAAAACCCCCAATTACGACGATTTGCCAAGATTCTTAATTGCTTCTGCCGCATCTACTGATTCCTCACGCGAAGTCAGGCCACTAACCTCCTACAACATTTTTCAAATCGGACGTGGTATCAAACATATCTGTCGCGATTACTCCCAGATATTAGAACTTCGCAGTGGAGATTTACTGATTAATGCTAATAACCTCAAAGCGTACGAAAAATTTTTGAAAGCAAAGTATATCGACGTAGTCCCCGGTATTATGAAACCACATCCAACACTAAATCACTCACAAGGTTTAATTTGTTGTGATAAAATAAAATCTATACCGGAAGATGAAATTCTAATAGATTTTGGGGAATTTTAATTAATTGCTTTACGGTAATTCGTGAAATTTGAAGCAAATAAACGGGTTGCTGCTGGCGGAGCGGTTATTGCATTTAATCGCATACACCCACCTGGCTATATTGATATTGGTTGGCGCACTATTCCTATCAGAGATTACGTTCCCAATCCACTTAAATGCAAAATCTGTAAAAAATTGGGTCATACAATAAATCACTGCAAAAATACAGAAATATGCAAGGATTGTGGCTTACCACCCCCATACAATGCATGCAACAGAAAATTCTGCGTGAATTGCAATAACGGAACGCATACATCCCATGGTCATACTTGTCCCACTTTCCTAATTTACAAATCTGTAAAGAAGATTAAAATTAATCGAAGGTGTCCCACGCGTGAGGCTTGGAAGATATTTACAAGTGACAACACTCTCCCACCAATACTCTGATTTAACAAACAATAACGCTCTTTAAGACCAGATACTATCAAAATTTAACTCCCAAATTTCAACAATAATAACAAGAGAACATCGTTCACCAAATCGCCCACAAGTTTCAAACCTAAAGCAAAGAAACCCAAAAAACAGCAGCTAAAATATCTTCTAGAAGACCTGAGATTTCTGACATTGATGATATCTCAATGTCTCCTTAAGATAACAACTCACCCACTAACATATCTACTTTTTTATTCTCTTCTTAATCTTATTCAATGATTCTGAATTCAACATTACGATTCTACAATAGAACATCCAAGTCTTTATGTCACAAATTTGCCTTAGAATTGATTGTTACTATGCACAATCAAGTATTATAGTTCTACAAGAAACTCATATCACAGAACAAAATAAGCATTTTCTACACTTACCTGGCTATGTTGATTACCACCATAACAAAAACTACAACTATTGTAAATCTTGTATAACTATTATTATCAAATACAATATTAATGTTACCAAACTTTATAATTCAACTGGAGCTTTCCTATTTCAATCATTATCTATTAACGTTGGATTACCTCTTCATATTATAAACGTTTATAAAGAATACGATTTACCTTTGACATCTGACACTGTTAATCTCATTAATATTTCATCTTCTGATCACACTCTCCTACTGGGTGATTTAAACGCCCATAACATATTGTAGGTCTCCTCGGACACCACTCATGGTTTTTTTTACAGAAAGATGTGTGCATTGGTCAAACGAGAATGCAAACTGGGCAAAAGGCTGATTTTTTTTTAATTCAATTTTTAAATTCTCTGAGCCCTTTCATGGATGTCCGTCATCTTTGGGGTAAGATTATAAATTTGAGGAATCCCAAATCCAAGGCCTTCTCAATTATTCAAATTTCCAATAACACCATTACACTACCAGATGCCATTGCAAATGCATTTGGTTCATTTTTGGAGCTCTATAAGCGCAGACTCAGCCTTTGACTTTTCAATTTCCTCTACGAAATATGCTTTCTCTACTAACAACCCAAACCCTGTTAACCGTAAAAATCAAAAACTAACAAATCCAATAGGCCCCATAGAACTTAACGCTACTCTTAGAACTCTCAAAGGTTCTACACCTTCTTCAGACAAACTAACTTATTCAATGATGCGGAATGCACCAAACGTAATAAAACTCCTCATTTGCAAATTATACAACAATATTTTGAAGAATGGAATAATACCACATGATTGGAAAAAGGCAAACCTCTGTCCAATTCCAAAACGAGGAAAAAGCCCTTGTTCTGTGGTAGGATGTAGACCTATATCTTTGCTACCAGTCCTCTCTAAGGTCTTTGAGAATGCAGATTAGAGTTGATGGGCATCTTTCAAACACATATTCTATTGGGAGTATTTGCTGACAATATATTAGCTGTTTCTTCTGGAGACCAACAGCAAGTGGAATCTCACTTACAAAACTTTAACCAAGTACTTCAGGACTGGGCAAAATATGTCGGAGCTGTCATTCCTGCTAATAAAATCGATATTCTCCATGTATGTCGTAAAGTCGATGTCAATGCTCTTCCATTTCTCTTGGTGGTAAAGAAATCAAAGTCTACAACCACGTGAGAATTTTGCGTCTTAATTTTACAAAATCATTATTTTGGAATGACCACATAAAACATTTACAAATAAGGCTTGGTAGGATTAACAACTTACTTCGTCTAATCTGCTCAAAAACAAAAGGGCCCCACATTGACACGGCGATCGACATTTGCAAGTCCTTTGTTTATGGTACAGTTTCGCATTGCGTAACAATTTATGGATTCACTTCCAAAGTTAACATATCAAAATTGAACGTAGCAATTAACAAATGTTTTAGAACCGCAACAGGCCTTCTTTAATCTACACTTCTGGAAGCCTTATACGTAGAGGGTAAATATCACGATTTTCGAAAAATCATGAAGAAATTCTCTTTTAGCCTTGGCAGCAAAGCTTTATCCTTATTTTCTCATGATCTTCACCATTTAATTTGAGAGCACGTCAATGAAAATAATAGGCAAAATTTTTCCCCTATCGACCACATCTTAGGTTTATTCCACACTTTCGCAATACCCCTCCCATCCAAACCAACTCAAAACCCACAGATCGGAAACATAGTTTCAATCGATACCACGTTGTCCCTCTATAAAAAAGATTCTACCAGCAAAATTTGCTACGAAACACTCCTGCTCGCAAAAAATTATGTTTTTCAACTGGACGTATTATTGTTTACAGATGGCTCCTTCTACGGGAAATGCACATAATTTTCTGTAATTAAGCAATATTCAAATAACAATAATAAATAAATAAAAATAAGGGAGATGTTTACAATGGTACTATCCATACTCCGGACAACTGTACTGTACTTATATTATGGATACCTTCACACTCAGGTATCAAAGCGTTAAATTTAAGTCAAATCTCAGTAATGTCGTGTTTTCCATTCAGTATCGAATAAAAATATTTTTTTGTTTATTTATTCTTCAAACAGTTAACCTTATGAATAAACCTTGGAACTCATCTACCAATTTTAAATAATATGAAAAATAAATTCCATAAAATTTTATGTATGTCGATTGGCATATTTTAAATAAATTCAGCAAAATATAATTTCTAATGCTGAACCATGCTCTCAATATTTAACCATGGTTGTTATTTATATCGAGGGAAGATATTTTCATTTAAATTTTGAAAGATGAATACTGTCAAAGGCAAATTTATTAAAAAAATGGAATCATATGACTGCATGAGACGATCTTGTATAATTATGCCATGCTATTGTTTTGAGAAAGATAATTATTTTTTCTATTTTGATCCATAGGTCATGTCTGAAAATAAGTTGAAATTTTTGTGTTAAACAAGAAACAAAAATTTGAAAAAATTAACTCTGATGTCATGAATTATGAATAGTGTTGTATGAACGGATTAATTCAGGTACATGATTCCGAGAGCGAACTACGTTGTTCAAATGACCGTCAGAAAATGGCATTACCCAAATACGCATTGAGTATCAAATATAAAGTAAACATTGAATGGCATATTTTGGATTTTTTGTTTTTTGAAAATAGAATTCCAGCCATTGAAAATGTTGTGTTACTATAAAAGAAAACGACTACGTGGGCTAGGTCATGTTGTGAGGATTCCCCAACTCAAAAGGCATATACAAGTGAGCCAAGTGATGGAACGAACTGAAATAATATTTCCTTTTAGTTCAAATGTGAGCGTTTTACCGACCTAGTTAGATTTGGTTCTAAATGGAAGCGACACCGATCGAGTTTTATTTAGCATGTGATATTAACAGCGCTTTCATTTAGTAAACACTAATAAAAAATAAAATATGTTGCCTATCATTTATGTTGGCAAGTAATTTTTCAATTATTCTGAAACTTTTATTAAAAAATCTACGCCTTATAGGTCCACATATTCATTGGAACCTTTTTTATTCCAATTCTTTTGAAACGTTTCTTTAAAAATCCGCAACTTATAGGTCCATAAAAGTGTATAGCAGTAAAACGACAGCTGAATAAAATAACTTAATTGCGAACGATTGAACTACTAAACTAGAAGACCGAACTAGAACTAAAAAGAGCGATCAGCTAACTAAACTAGATAGAACAACTCTACTCCACACTACAAATGTAATACCATTGAAAATCTCGAATTACAACTGAAATGTCTTGAATAGCATCTGAAAAATGTGATATACTTAGTCCCAATTTAGATTAGGCGTGTATACTTGCGGCAGGTCTTTGTTTGTAGGGGAGAGAGAACATTGCTCGTACCAAGGTTTATTCATAAGGTTAACAGGGAGGCGAATTCGAAGTCTTCATTGACTGTCATATTTATTGTTTTAAGCAAGGTTTATTCATAAGGTTAACCGGTAGGCGAATTCATGCCATAGTCTTCTCTAGCTGTCAACTTTTTAATCGCGAAATATAAAGCGGAACAGGATAAAAATTCCATATATGTTTAAAAAAAGCGTATTGATAGGATTTTGCAGGAATATTTTGTTTCGAATAAACATATTTTTTGTTTATTTATTCTTCAAACAATACATTTGACATTCAATGAAGACTTTGAATTCGCCTCCTTGTTAACCGTATGAATAAACCTTGGTTTGAAGAATAAATAAACAAGAAATATTTTTATTCGAATAAAGATATATGTGAACATTACTATCATTACGTTTTTTGAAAGATATTTTGAGTTTTTATCCTGTTCTGGTTGGTATTTCGCGATTAAAAATTTGACAGCAAGAGAAGACTAAAGCATAAATTCGCATGCCGGTTAACCTTATTAATAAACCTTGGCTCGTACCGAAAATTTTTTTGACAATTCGTGTTGTGTATTTCGTCAGCTGCTGATTATTTGTTGACATTTTGTATTAATTGCATGAAGCAAGTTCGAAAGAGAACGATAGGAAATGCGGCAAGTAAACTTGCCAAATCCAAATCAGGAGGAAAAAAAATTGTACATTATGTCAAAAACGAATTTACACATTGCACACTTCAAATTTTTTTCAATTTTGTTAGCTTGTTTTTCTATTAAAATTATATTTTTGATTTATTTATAGTTGTATACATTAATAGATGGAAATTCACGACATATTTACAGTACCATTTAATTTAATCAAGTTTAATTTAATGTATATATTATACGTGGCTGACAAAATGCTGTAAGCCATTATAAATAAATGCTACAATAATCAAGTGTTACGTATATACATTTTAAATTAAATATGTGTACTCAATAGAACACTCAAGATAATTATATAATGATTCAAAATCGAAGCCATTTAAAATCCTACAAAAAAGCTTTATTAAAGTGTGCAATCCTATAGTCCCTATATGTGGATAAATGCCCATGAAACATAATGTATTCTGTGGTGTATTTAAGTTGCTCAAAGTCCAGTTGTAATCGTTTTCAATTCTGAAACAGCAAGCGAGGAAAGTGGAACTGATTTAATAGGCATTACTTCAATTTTATGTTTTAAAACATAAACAAATATAACAAGAAAAAAATATTCAAAATAAAGTTAATTTATAGTGTAATTATAATGATATTGAACACACATTTTCATAGTTTTAATATTTTGTATGGCCTTCATTTGCTTCTACCACACATTATAGACGTTTTTTAATCGAGTGGTGTCCCTCACACAACATTGCAGTTTTTGATGCTTTTATGATATTTGGTCACCGTTTAAAATAGTTTTTTTTTTTAATAGTCACACAAATGTTTTATAGGATTAAAGTTGGGACTTTGGGCTGACGTACCCAAAACTTGGCCACAGTTATAAAGAAGCCACATCCGCATTATATGTGACTTAAAATGTGGCTTGTTGCCCCTAATGGTCCCAAAGTCAATGACATAAAAGTATAAGGACAAATTGTGTGCACCCCTAAATCATTATTGCAATTGTATCCAAATTTGACTGTTGTGATGATGTTCTGCTTTTATAGTTTACGTTCGACGAACAACATATTTGAAAATAATGAAATAAATTCCAATAATTTTTAATAATTTTTATCATGTTTTGCTCTATGTAGCTTGTCCTTAGCGAAGTTTTTAATGAGAAAATCTCAAGGCAGGACCTTGAAAGTTATTATTTTAAAACTTTGGGTCCAGGAAATTTGATCGCTATAAGTACAAGTTCATTATAAACGTACTAGACTACACGTTCAATTGTAGTACATGCGGTTTAGAGAGGCGCGAAAATATGCATGTCCATGAAGATACTCGAGAAAAGAACATGATTTTGGATAATCGTTGAATCAGAGGTTGCTGATCTTTCGACTCATAACTAGAAATTTACGGATGTTTTAGTCGTGGAACATGTGGCAGCGATATTTGTATCTTGCCACAAGTTTGTACGCATCACTTCGCCAGAAACTCAAATATCTCTTCAAAGCATCATTTCAAATTTCACAAAAAATCGTCAAACCCAGCACCAATATTATTCCTCCGACAATTATTTTTCCGTTTAACATAAATAGAGAATTTTTTTTTTTTGTATATAAATGGAACATCTTGCATTCTGTACAAGTGACACATATTCCAAACAAACATTAACCCACCTTTTATATCCACATTGCCGAACCATAGGCGCTTGTTGTGACAGAAGAAAAAACGCAACAGATTGGAAAAAACATATATTGAGGTTCTTCTACCGACGACAGGCAGGAGGTGACCTCATGTGTTCCCGGGGCACTTACGTTGCATCCCGAAATAATTATAAGGAGACGTGATACTAGCTGACCGACCGACCGAATGAATAGATGGGTGTATTGCTACGGTTGTCTTTGTTGTTGTTTATGAAAGAGATTATTTCAATATGCCGGAGTCGTTGAAAACATTAACATTTCATTCTGGATAACAAAAAGTATTTGTTTTGCCACTACAACGACTACTAGGTCCACTCACACACACACACACATGGATGGCCTAATGATTAAATGGCTGACTGCCTGCCTGCTTTGCATAGGCAGTCGGAGGTTGGGCGCTTGGCCCACCTTTTTGTTTGCTTGTTTGGTTGGCGGTAAAGCTCTATTGAGTTGCACACATAAATTGACCCGTCTGTATAGAGAGATGCGGTTCGGAGAGCTGTCCTGGAAGTGGAATGTGAAACCAAATGCCACTTGAATTTGTTGCCGCTGGCGGCTGATCCCGTAAATTTCCCATAATTCATGCAAATTTCACGTTGGTTGATTAATATTTTTGGTCACGTGCCGTGTAGCAGCGAGAGAGCAGCTGTAATGAAAGCGTTTACAAAGATTTATCGCCTTGCTGCCATATAGCGGTGTCGTGCGGTAGTAGCGTCGGTTATATTTATAATGTTTGATTGTTTTCAAAGGGCCGTGTCATCGCTCCATTTGCCACCAGTCGCAACGCAAACAAACACAAAACAATTACCCACGGCCCAGACCAACGCCTACGCCACAGATGTAGTCGTGCTCGCCGGTCCCCTCTTTCCAAAAGTAATGAATTGAATTGCTGCTGCAGTACGTCAATTGAAGTTGTCAAGTGTTTGCTGGTAAATGCTGTTGCCGTTGGTGCAACAAGCAACAGATATAATGTCCAGCCAATTGCGATGCCCCCACATTTCGCCAACATTAGCATTTATCCTGGTTGTCGGCCTACCGACCTGACTACTGCCTGTCTGCCCACCATTGTGTTTGGTCATTGCTGACGCATCGGTCGCAGCCTATTAGTGGCAAATTTAGCGACGATACTGCCATTTGTTTTGGGTTTCCACTCACTCTGTCGTGACACAGGTCATGTGTCACGTAATCTACAAAGCTGCATCATATTTAAAATATGTAAACAGCTCTGGAGTGTTTTGCTCTGATATCTGAACTGGAGTTCTTTTTTTTTTTTTCTTCGCATTATTGTGTTAATTATTTTTTTGTTCTATGGGACTTTTGATGTTGCCTAGGAGAACTGAAAATGGGGAGCTTTGTTTTTGTTTTGTCGATTTAATTGAAATCGGTATTTAAGAGGATTATATTTTTTCGCTCCGTTCAATGTGTGCTAAGCAGTCAGTAGACATCCGAAATACTCAAAATACGAGTGGGATATCAAATGGGTCAAAGCGGGACTACGTATTTACTTTATTGAAAGTGCCGGGATGATAATTCTGTTCTGACGGCATAATTGTTATTGGGGAATAGAAAATGCGAAATTGTATTGAAATTGTAAACTATATTGAAATCAATCCCGATAAGTGATACAAAAATGTTCATAATTGCCTATTGAATTTAAACACATTTTGGGAAGTTTTTTGTTTTTAATGTGCGGTAATTTTATTATGGATTTTTAAAAATGAGCATTTTTGTGTAAGCGCCACTGATTATGTGTCAATGCACTTTTGCCTTCCTTGAATTACATCTCATAAAATAGTTGTGCGTTTATTCAATATGCTACGCAATTATTTAATGTTTCAGAAAATTAGCTTCTTTAACGATTATAATTTGTATACACGATACAGGCCACATCAATCGTCCCGAAAATTTGCACGTAGGATGGGTTTTGGCCAATGAACACCCCTACTGTTTTTGGTAATGATCCGTTATTATTTAGGGGATGAAATGTACCAAAAGCGTTATTTTCATCTGTTTTTCTGGACGCTCTGGAGGACACAATTATGAAACAAACATCACGAACTTTAAATTTTGCATGGAGAAGGAGATTAGAACAAATTATAAGCTGTTTTGATAAATATCGGTCAATATTTAGCTGACCAAATTTACCCTGAAAAGTGGCATAATTTGTATTCTGAGGCGTATATTTTACTCCTGAAGAACATAGACCGGGGAACTTGCCGTATATCCAAGAGGAGTGGTTGCCTTTAAATTGACACCTATTACATGACTGTATGTACACGGATAAGGGAGTTAAGTTAATGTGGTCTACGTATTCTGATATTGTTTAGTATTACCATTACCACTCTAGAGGACACCATAATATTTGTTCGCAAAATATTGCGGTGTCCTTGATGTCTAAAGAAGGCGGCAAAGTGACAAGTAACTATTGCCTCCACCATAAAGTGGAGTGTTTATTAAATTTGTCATTCCGTGTGCAACACCTCGAAATACTTAGCGGAGACCCCACAAAGTATACATATTCCTTATCGTACTGAAATTATATGTCGATTTACGGTTGCTCAGACAGAGATCGCAATATTTAAGATGGAGCTCTGAAATTTTGCACAGACATTGCTAGAACTCCTATTTAATTAGTCCTTGATTTAGATTAGGCGAGTTTGCTTGCCGCAATTCTTGTCGTTCTCTTTTGAACTTGCTTCATGCGTCTATACAAGGCAATTCGGTTTCAAAAATATGTTTCTATTTGTTGTTTTTTCACATTTAAATATGTATATGTATATAAAACGTCAACATATACAAAATACACAAAACTAAGTCACAATTTTGATTAGGCGAGTTTACTTGCGGCAAGTCTTTGACTGTAGGAGAGAAGGACAAGGGGAATAGAAATGGAAAAAAAAAATGCTCGTACCGACCATTTTCTGGCAATTCGTTTTGTGTACTTCGTATTTGTTGACATTTTATATTTATTTAAATGTGAAAAAACTATTGACATCAAATGAAAAAAGAAATATTTTCGAAACCGAATTGCCTTGTATAGACGCATGAAGCAAGTTCAAAAGGGAACGATAATAATTGCCGCAAGTAAACTCGCCTAATCTAAATCAGGACTAATTTGGTATTTTATGTTCTAATCAGTGTTGCCAAAACTTTGTTGATAAAAAATGCTAGATTTTGTTTAAAAAAATTCTAGAAAGTGCTAAACAATTTTAAAAAGTGCCAGATAAAAGTGCTAAAAATGTATAGAAACAAAATTTGATTATAGTTAATAATGAGATCTCTATTTCTTAAGAATTTATTCTAAAAAAAGTGGAGAGAGCGTATATTCAACTGAGACCCCATTTATTCTTTATCAGAATATATAAATTCTATGTCGATTTAGCCATGTCCGTCTGTTCAATTAAATAACGATACAGCTCCCAATATTTTACATATTGCTACTCATCCTAGTTTTTTGGTATTGGAAATGGAACATATCTGTCCTTTTTAGGGTGGCCCATACAAAATTAACCCCAATATATGGTATTTTTGGACGAGTTTTTGAACCTAATTTGCTGGAATTTAGTATTTTAGGTTCCACTCTGTGCAGAAATTGTCAATATTAGTCAATTTTTAAGTACAGTTACGTTTTACAACTGAATTCGTTCTACCCATATATAATATTTTGGTTTCTCAATGTGTACACAATCTCCCCACCAAAAATTATTAAAAATATTTCTGAATACCTCCCATATAGCAGTACCTCCATTATTCGGTGTTTTGGCGACATTGGACAGATAATAGCTCTACCACGAGTTTTTATTATTGGGTTTTGCTCGGTGTAGCTCCCAAAGAGCGGTACCTCACATTTTTCAACATTTTGGGAACGTCCGAATTATCAAACTTGGTCAAGGTTGCTAATAAAAGTACCGAAGTACCAAAATTTCGGTATTTTGAAGGTTTTAGCAGCATTCTCTAGGTTATTTTAGGGTAGGACCTATTTATGCAGACAATCTCTTACGTAGGCTATGTTTGGGCATACGTCACATATAAAATTTAGTCCTATTTGTGTATTTTTGAGGTTTTACAATCATTTTTCCATCGAAGTGGCTGCAATTTTAAAACAGCCACCATATATGAAGTACCCGACCATTTTTTAAGAAAATGTTGATGCACACCACAATGTTACTTCTTCAGATTTACTGACACTTTTCTAACATTGGAAAATCCAACTCACACCGTGAAACATTTAGAAATTTGGGATGAAACCAAAAATACCGACATTTTTAAAAAAATTTCAGAAAAAATAAAAAATACTAAAAAAATTGCTAGGTGCTAGATCAATTATTTGATGCTAGCACTGAAAGTGCTAAATTGACACTTGAATATTCACCCATATAGCGAATTGATTTGTATTTTTACTGGCTGCCAAATTTCACTAACCAAAAATGATCAATATATATATGGGCAATATTGCCAATTTTTTATTATATTTATATTATAAAGTTGCTCATCTTCGCGAAATATGAGAAAAATAAAAAATATAGCAGATTACATCAATATTTTCATTATATTAATGACATACACACAACTAAAAATTAATTTAAAAACACCACGATGATTCACGTGATATCAAAATCACACAAGTACGTGTAGCGGAAAAATATTTGTTTTTGGTTCGAAAAAATAATGTCATCATATTTATTTTTTTTATTTTTATTTCAGAAAAAAATGTTGGGGTTATTCTGCTATTTTACCCGAATTTCGCCGAAAAATTGACATACATATATAATAATAATCACTTTTGTGTATAAGCATACGCCTTGCGGATTATATCAAGACCCTTCCGATAAATCTTGGGGTTCTATAAATAGGAATAAATCTTAAAATAAAATAATATTATGAAATATACATTTTAAATTGCGTCTAAATCGCTTAATTCTCAAAATCATTTAATGCGCATGCGGTTTCCAGGAAGTACTGAAGTTTATCTTCCAATCCATATATATTTTGCGAAATTTCATTTGACGGCTAAGATGTGCCACACGTTGCATTGAAATACCCAGAAAATCGTAAAACGCGAATAATATCCGAAAACTCCATATGCCACTAACGCGCATCCGATTTCGGTGTTCACCCTAAAAAAATACATCGATCTATACTGATTTCAATGTGGTCCATTAAGAACCATGTCACATCCATTTTTGAGATAAATTGGGTACATCTCTCTTTCGTCTGAAATTTTTAGAGTTCTATTTTCGAAAAAGATCAAAATCCGTATGAGGTCACTTAATGAAGCGGAAATGAGCCACAGAAAACGCAAATAAATCCGCGATATTTTCAAAAACATCTTTTGTCAAATTTCGTGTTTTTGGAAGGCCAGTTCCCGCCGTTCTAGTAGATGGACTTTCACGAAGAAGATTTTATATCATCCGAAACGTAAAAAACCTTATTGATCGCGGGTACCCATATCATTCAGTTGACAGATCTAAAAATTTGGCCCGAAAAATAGTTTTTTTTAGCAATTTGACCGCACAAAATTTTCACCATCGGATGAGTATTACTCTGAAGCTGTGCGTACTACATACACAAAATACATATCAAATAACTCAGATTCCCGACTACAATAATCCTATAATCGACTTTTAGAAATTCCTGTATGTGTATTAAAGCTAGAAGTAAAATTCAAAAAACACTCAAAATCGAGCTTCAAAATGTTAGCATCATTTAAAGGTAGATGCAGTTAAAATTTTGAAAAATGATACATAAGGGGCGTAGTCCCCATTTTGTTGGCTTTTAGTTTGACTTTGACACGAAGACAGTGAAATGAGTGGCTTAATCTCAAATCGATAGAGAACATAAACAACTGGCTCGCCTCAATCTGTTTTTACACATTTATTTACATTAAAGTAGACACAGCTTCCACCAAAATAAATAAATATATATATATATATATATACAACGGCAGCCCCATTATAAGAATTTAGAGAATTTAAATAGTGTTTTCCTCACTTCTTTTTCTAGGTCCTATCATAACATGATAGGTCCTATCATTTCTCCTTAGAGTTCCCATTAATTTTAGAAGTTTTACTCTCAGTTTTACTCTCATCTATAGGTATTCATAAAAGTGCAATTGAATTTTGGTTGTTATGACCGGGGTTTGGTCAGACATAATGCCAAATATCAATTTTGGGCGTTAAGGGGACCCCCCATTCTCGATTTCAAAAAATGTAATATTGTATTTTGATTTAATTCGAACCTACATCAATTCAAGAATGTTCCTATAAAATTTTAAGTGAAAATCTCAACAATTTTTGAAGATATAGCCGATTCATTGGCATCAAGTGACGGCAAGTGGGCATCTCAAACTTTAAACGCGTTTTTCTGCAAACAGCATTTTTGCGAATGGCGGGCACGATAACTCAAAAACTAATAATCCAATCTATTTCAAATTTTGGGACGTTCCTGTGAGTGTATAGCTATCGTATGAACTAGGATAAATCCAATCGGTGAAGGTCTTCCTAATTTTTGTGGTCAAAAGTAGGCGATTTTCCAAAAATATTTTTTCAAAAGACCGCCATTTTGTTAATTTTTAAGCGATGTCAATAATCCTTATTCATACGAGAGCTAGACATGTACTCTTTCTAACACCATTGGAATTTTCAGATCCCGATGTTCCAGTGAGGAGTTATCATGACGAGCGTTCCCTTACCATACGTCCTCTTTTTTAGAGGACAATTATCTATTTCAGTTAGTTGTCATCTATCTGTCATATATTTCAATAATCTGTAATCTTTAGCCATCTAAATATTTAATAACTTGATCAATCTTTATTTTAGTGAAGTCGTCAAAGACAGAAACCGTAAAGACTTGACAAAATGCATTTCGACAAAATAGTTTATGAAAAAATATCCAGGGGGAATCAGGCATAACAGAGGCATGTTAACAATAAAAACGCAAATACGCGATAATGTGTGTATAAAATGTAAATAAAATTAGAGATCTGTACTCAAAAAATATATTTTTATTTTATAAGCTTGCGATATAGCGTTTAAAACGATTAATATTGTTTGCTATGTTGTTATGATATCGTAACAACAGAGGAAAAGCCATCCATTGGAAATTGTTGACGTATCGATTGTCGTATCTTTATCGACGTATCGATTGTCGTATCTTTATACTTTTATGTCTTTGAAGTCGTATTGAATAGGTTAGGATAGGTTGAAAAGAGGGGTGGATAAAATCGCAGTTACAGGCATCAACTGCGCTCTATAAATGGAAAGAAAGTTAGAATTGGGGATTAAGCATATTGGGTTTGATCCCCCTATGATTCTAATAATTCTGTATTTATTGAGAATTCTTTCGGTCTTCTCCAGTCACACCCCTTCAGATCGGTTAGTCCGTGAATAGTGTCGTATCCCAATAATTATTTTCGAAGGCATGTAAATGCTGGGCAGTGGCACAAGAAATGTTCCAGCGGTTCGATGTCTTCTCCACACTCTGCACCTGCTGCTACCCTCGCTTTCAATCTTGAGTAGAGGTGCTTTCAGGCTGAGCTGTCCCTTAAGAATATCTGTCAGTTTGCTTATTTCTTTTTTGTTTAGCTTTAGGATTTGCTTTGTTTTGTCTTCATTTGGGTCACCCTATAGAATTTTTGTGATCATTCCTGTCCCCTCATTATCCCAAAGAGTTGGGTGGGTCTCATTTGCCCATGCCCTCATTCCTTGGCGTGTTGTGCTAAAGAGTTTGACAGTGCTCAGATCTATTGTGGGTAGCGCAGTGGCACTTCCAGCTAGGTGGTTGGCCATCTCGTTGCCTGTTATTCCCATATAATTAGTACCGGTTCTCGTTGTGAGAAATGGTTTATGGTATTTATACATACCAGCAGAGTTTTGGATTTAACTGTTTTGGAAGATATTGCATTTATAGCTTGTTTAGAAATTTCGGTACCCGGTTCATCAATAAAAAATCCCAGTCCAGTTTTTCCTTCTAAAAATCCCAGTCCAGTTTTTCCTTCTAGTCGAGAGCCATCTGTGTAGCCAGCAGGCATCTGAACTACACCTTTATAACATGTTATTCCAAACATATCAAATGTAATTCGAGAATTCCATTTGTAATTCAAAAATATAATTTGCAATTCGAGAATTCCATTTGAAATTCACCACATGTAAGTTGTAATTCGAGAATTTCATTTGTAATTCATAGAATAGCTTTCGAAATTCATATAATTCCATTTGAAATTCATATACTTCCATTTGAAATTCAAAAGATTTTATTTGAAAGTCATAAAATTCCCTTTGAAATTGATAAAGTTTCTTTTGAAATTCAAAGAATTCCATTTGAAATTTATAACATTTGATTTGAAATACATAATATTTCATTTTTTATTCATAACATTTCATTTTAAATTCGAAAAATATTAATAGTAATATACAAAGAATATGTATGAATTTGAAATGAATTGTTACGAATTACAAACGAAATATTATGAATTGCAAGTGAAATGTTATGAATTTCAAATTCAACTCTTTGAATTTCAAGTGGATTTCTTTGAATATTAAATGAACCTCTGCGAATTTCAAATGGAAATATACGAATTACAAACGATTTTTTTTAGTTTTAGATGGAATGCGCGTATGTTAGAATTGGTCTAATAGCCCTTTCCTGTATGTGATCTTTCCATTTAAGTTTCCTGTCTATGATTACTCCCAGATACTTAACATTGTTTGATATGGCTATCAATTTGTTTTGGATGATGGGCTCTTCATACTGACCTATGTTTGTCTTTATGTTGAAAAGGCATATCTCCGTTTTGTCCCGATTTCCTTAGCATATAGTTAACCTAGTCTATGATTGCCCGGTCAACTTCAATGTCAATGGATACTGCTAAGGTATACATTTTCTTAGCGAAGGTGCCCTCAATATGGTGTACTACCTCATTTAAAGCGGTTTCCACTGATCTCCCCTTTACATACGCATGTTGTTTATATTTCAGCGTATCGTTTGGTATGCTGCTCCATGTCGATTGTTCCATGGTTTTGTGTAGGAATGATGTTAGGCTTATTGGCCGGTAAGATTTTGGTGTTGCGTAGTTTGTCTTACCGGGCTTGGGTATGAAGACTACCCTGGCTTCCTGCCAGGCTTTCGGAGTGTACGCAAACCATATACAGTATTTTTCGGTTAATTGCACTTCAAAATTTGCACAAATTTTTGTTCAATTAACCGAGGAACCAATTATCCGAACCCGCTTAATTGAATAGTTTGTTCAATTACAGTAATCACGTATAATTTGAACTTCAATGTCAAATACAAATTAAGCTTTCTCGCAGTTTTTCCTTAGCAATAAACATATACATTATGTCAAATATGTATGCAAAAAATGGCAGATTATTTTTCATTTATTATTAAGCAATTAACCGGTGAAAAGTAAAAGGAAATTTATTTTTGATGACATGAATTTTGAACCAATTAAGCGGGAAAATCAATTAACAGGGTTTAATTGTCTTCAATTAAGCGTGGAAACCAATTAACCGTAGGGTCAATTAACCGAAAAATACTGTACATGCATTAAAGAGTGCGACTATATTTGGTGATAAATATAGCTTTCTTTTTATAGTAAAGCGGGGAAGACGTTGTCTGGTCCTGCTGGTGGGAAGTGAGCATTCATCAGAAGTCTTAAAGGTACCTTAATTGTTTCTACCTTGTTACCCTCACCATTTACCATAGTTTCGGTTTGGGTGTGGGTTTTAGATAGAAACTTCTTGATTTTTGAAACGTTCACAGTGTCCACCTGTTCGCAAAACTACTTCCAGTTGTTGCGTTTGGTCGTTCTACTCATTTTATTGTTTACTTCCGTTTATCGTGGAAGTTGTCCCAGAATACTGTGGATTTTTTCCGAATCTCCCCTGTCAACCAGGCTTTTTTAAATGCAGATTTCCCTTCTCGAAAAAGACAACTTTCCTCGAAAGACTTTCAATTATTTCCGTTAATTTGTTGAGGTTTCTGTCTATGTCATTTCTTTCTAGGCGTTCATAATTGGGTTGCCCTAAACTTTATCCAGTTAGTTTTGGACTGGAAGTATATGGGTTTCGGCGGTGGCCGTAGAATTTTGAACATAATATATTTATGGTCAGAAAAGAAGTACTCTTCTGAGACTCTCCATTCCTGGACCTCATTTATTAAGTTCGCTGAACATATAGTTATATCTAATACTTCCTCTCTAATTCTGTTATTATTGAATATGTCTTGCTACATTGAAAGCTTTTAGGCTTTGAGTTTCATGACAGTGTTGGTCGGTTTTAGAACCTACAAAAATCTGTTAATAATAGAAATTGTTGCCGATTTTAAAATAGGGTCAAATTTTTATGAATCGTGGACCTACAATAGATACGTTTTATTATTATTTTTTATTTTAAATATGTAAAAAATGTTGAATCCAAGTAAATTGTTTAATTTTTTTATGTCATCAATTTTTATTTCCAAAATCTGGCCGCCTTACGTTAAGTCAAGTCGCCCCCAATAAGTCTCCAAAAAATAAAATTACTCCAAATTTGTTAAAATAACATGAACAAACTCCTTAAAATACACAAAAATGGTCCTGATTCTACTCAGAAAGTGGAAGTAAATATCAAATTTTAAAAAGAAAACGTTTTTACATATAAACTCAATTTTTATAGACTCAGCCTTGAGGCACTAATGTCAGTCTGGCTCAGTGTGGCCAAAACTTGATTGAAAAAAAATGCTAGATTTTTTTTAAAATATGCTAAAAAGGGATAAAAATTTTAGAAAAGTGCAAAAAAGTGCTAAAACTGAATATAAAAAATTGTTTAGTTTTTAATGAGATCTACTTAGAAAATTATTTATATACTTAAATACGAATAAGGAAATTGTTGTATGTTGTATAAGTAGTTGTGTTCCAACAGTTTGTAACGTCACGAAATATTGGTCCTGGACTCACATTTTAGTATACGAATCAGTATATATCGACAAGCTGATTCGTAATAGATATGTGTGTCTGTCCATTAACATTTGTGAACAAAGTAGCAGTCACAGCTGTGAAACAATTGTAACGATATTTTGCATATCCGGTACTATCCAGTGAGGACACTTATTGTGTTTGGTAAAATCGGTCAATATTTGGCTGTTGAACTCAACCAAAAGCATTTAATATGCGTTTCTGGCCTCTTTAAATACACAAAAATTGTACATGAGGGAAACGCTAATGAATAAGCATATTGAGAGTGTCTAATTGACCATGACTTTTGTGTAAAAAAATGCAAAATTGGCATTCTATGCCATATACATTTATTCCAGAAGGACAGAGACCGGGTGTGGGAGATGAAATGAACGAAAAACTAGTGGTTTTTGTCCCGATGCCACTTTTATAACCCAAACCGCAATAAACCAATAAATACGGGAAGAAGAAGTAAAGCCAAGAGAAGTAAAGCTGACTTTTAAATGTATTTAAATTATACTGATTTATACCCGCCATCATAGGTGGAGTGTATAAATTTGTCATTCCGTTTGCAACACCTCGAAATATTCATCGAAGAACCCTCAAAGTATATATATTCTTGATGAGAATAATATTCTATGTCGATTTTCGCATGTCCGCTAGTTGAAATTACGATAAAGGTCGCAATATTTAGGATAGAGCTCTGAAACTTTGCAGAGGCTCGCTGGTACTCCTAGTATGTTTGGTATTGCAAATGCCATATATCGGTTCAGGTATTGGTCTAGCCGTCATATAACGGTACACCCAATAATCGGTATTTTGGACACATTTTCCAATCAAACTGGCTGTAATTTGGTATTTTGGGTTCCCATTGAATTACAAATATCCGTACCAAAAAATTTTAATATTGAAGTTTCAGGGTATTCCCCATATCTCTCTACCAAAAGTATCAATATTGATCTCCGTTTTATTATAGCCATATAAGGGTAGCCCCACTATTTGATGTTTTGAGAATTTTAATATAGTTTGCTCACATATTTTTGGGTATCATAAGATGAATTATAAAAAGTTCGGCCGTCTTTCTTTTTTTACTTGTTATTTTCTGAGGTGGATATTTCGCAGAATTTTTCACCGACACGGCAATTAGTTTCGCAAAAATTGAAGTCTTGGGGTAGTTGCGTAGGGATATGGATAGCCGTCTCACTGGAAAAAACATTGGAAAATCTAATCCACCATGTGAAACATAGGAAACTTCAATGTGTCAATGTGAAATCGAAAAACGAAATTTTTTTTAGAGTGCTACTTATTTTTTTTTTTTTTTTAAATCCTGGAACAAATTAAAAATGCTAAAAGAGTGCTAGATCAATTTTTTTTTTGTGCTAAACGATTTTAAAAAGTGCTAAATCTAGCACTAAAAATGCTAAATTGGCAACACTGGTCTGGCTGGATAGTGCGCAAGATAACTCCTACCCTACAAATGGTAAAATTGTTGCTGAAAAATAAATGTTAATATCCTGCGAACGGATTGTACGTTTTGATCCAAAATTTGCATAACCTAATACCGCGAAAGTATGAATTATTGGTCCACTCCTTGTGGCACATCCCCTCACTAAGGGGTTACAATTTGTATCCGATTTGACCCCCACTTGCACAAAAGTAATATTTTTACCAAATCGAGATCATATCCACATATGCAGCGTATTGGTTCACTCCTTCTGGTTATTCCCCAAAGGGTATAGAACTTTAAAGACGGCAAATCTTGATAGATTCCGAAAATGGGTTCTATGGATCCACTCCCTTAGGTACCTCCTCAAACAATTGTCAACATCTCGTGTTTGTTTACTTTCATAGCCCATGTGCTATTATAATGTTGCACAGGCCTGATAGCAGCAACAAATTTCAAAAATTCTTTAAAAGTTAAACACATATCTTCATAGGTATATAACATGCAATAATCCGAAATGAGGAATATATTTCTATACGTAACTCAAAATCAATGTATGATTTTAAAAACTAACATTAAATATTTAATAAAAGCTGTTTTGAAAATTTTGAAATGAGGTAAATTGGCTCAATCCGTAAATGTGGTGTTAGACATCTTTCAAATAACTTTCAAAATTATTTATTGTTGCTAGGGGTACTAATTAAGCGTAAGTGAGAACCTGTGATACGGGTAGATAAATTAGCAGTAGTACTTTGTAATGCATTCGGAACAAATTAAATGTTATTTTGCCTATGAAAGAATTGAATGTGCGAAATTGACACGAATCGACACAAGTGCAAGTGTCGGCACTCTAGGCTACCTCTCGACTTTCTGATGGCGATAAGAGACGTTCACTTGTGAGTGAAGAAATCAACCGTACTCAACTCAATTGAATTCAATAAAATTTATTGGCATTTCTTTATGCTGCAACGTGCAAAGTGACAGACATCACCTTCTCCATTGCTCATTGCAGGACTGATAGTTAATGGATTCATCAATGTGGTAATTACAACAATCGAGAGGCGCTTTGGACTGCGTTCACGACAAACTGGTTTGGTGGCAAGCGGCTATGACATTGCCTCGTTTTTATGCTTGGTTCCGGTGACGTATTTTGGCGGACGCCTGGGAGCATCCAAGCCACGCATAATCGCCTGGGGTATTATATTGCTTGGCATGGGATCGCTAACCTTTGCTCTGCCTCATTTCTTGGTTGGACCGTATCGTGCTACCACACCAACAACCGGCACCTGTAATGCGGGAATGGATGACAGTAATATCACCCTACAGGTAAGATCGATTCGAAATTTTGTCAATATTTATTCAGTAAAATTGGAATTGTCTTCACCCACAGACCTGTGACATTGTTATCACCGACATAACATCAAATCGCGATTATATAGCCGACGAAACGGATGGTGGTGATAATCTATCGTGGACTGTGTGGCTGTTTTTTGCCGCCCAATTGCTGCATGGTGCCGGAGCCTCACCCCTTTTCACCCTGGGAGTTACCTACATCGATGAGAACGTTTCAAAGAAAATGTCATCCGTTTATTTGGGTAAGTTTTTTTCTCGCTTGCAAGCCTTGTGGACGAACAGACTTCTTATGGTGAGAGTTAGGCGTGGGTTAATAAACGAATCAAGTGAAGCATAAATTTCTATTTGCAAATTTTAGCTTTGTCAGATGTTCTCCCGCTAATGCATATCTTATCGTCAGCGAGTGTTGGCGCTGGCGATGTCGGTGGTGGTAGACATAAGTAAACATTAGTTACGTACTTATATTGTGGGAATTTCCTTTCACCAAAACTATACATCTTTATTTGGAATTTATTTGTTGTGTCGCACTAGGATGCAGGTAAACGAAAAAAAAGGAAAAAGTTATTCACTTGCTCACATTCAAGAAGGAGAAGATATGAGTCGATTCATATTAAATTTTATTGTGAACATGAAATTAAAGACAAATTTATGACAAAAATTGCATTAAAAAACACCTGTGATAAATTTATATTTTAGAATGCTTGGAGTTTTTTAGAATACGGAGTAGTCCATGTAATGAAGTTTTTGGAATCGCTCATGGCCATTGGGCTAGGTTCACGTTTATAAAATAAATTGAATTGAAATTGAATATCAGATAACTGAAACTTAACTGGAAGAGAACTATTACGAGTTTCCCCTGTCCAAATCGAAAATTGACTCAGCTTTAAGAAAACCATACATGACTATATTTATTAGATTACTGATCGGTTTTAAATTACAAATATATATAGTTGATCAATAGGTCCGTATGAAAACAAAAACTACTATATAATTGAGAAAATTTAGAATATACTTATCTATTTGAAATAAATTAAACAAAGAATCCAATGCAGACAGGGTCAACTTTATGAAACTATATACAACTTGGGATACATACAAGATATTTCCATGAATTTCTTTTAAACCCATAATTATATATATAGTATAAAATATATATATATATTTATATATAGGAATTTCCGGAAAAAAGTCAACCAAAGCCGTAGAGTTTCATTTATTTAATTGTAATAAAATTAGTGAAGTTACGGAAAAAAGTACTAAGAATTGTCATTATTTTTCGGCTTGAGGTCATTGAAAATTAGAATAAAATGTTTGGTTTCTTCTTTAATTTATTTTTATTTTATCAATATTTCGATCATCGTCGATAACCCACATCCGGAATTGGATTTTGAGCTTCTTATTAACACTATTCCACTTCCACACTCATTGACTTGACTTGCTCTACTTTGTCATTATTTTTTCTTGTTATTAGCATAAATACTAATGTAATGACTATAAATGTAGATACTGCAGAAAAAAATGTTACGTGAGTTATGTTGCGTGAGTGACCCAGAAAAATCCTTCATTGATTTTATTACTTATGTGAAAAAATTTTAAAGTTCAAAAATTATCATTTAATTCGCAGAGTTTTCCCATTATTAGCAATGATGTCTAAAGTCATGTATATTTGAAGTCGAGTAAATGATTGCCCGTTTCCGGCTTTTATCTCAAAAGATAAAAACCGAAGGCTCTCAATTAAGGCCTATAAATTAGGTCATCCAGGGAGATCAGCTGCCTATCATGATTGTTGTCAATATAAAAACGCAAACAAAGTCAACATTTTTGATATTGACTTGAGAAAAACAGCTGACTTTCGTTAGCCTGGTGACCTTATTAATAGATTTTTCTCTCAATTGTGATAATCTCTTAAAATACTACAAAAAGTTTTACGGTTGAATTGTAAAAAAAAATTAAATGTGTTTGATTTTGTCTCCGAAAGTCCTGTCCGCAGTCACCGGAAATGCCTATATATAAATGTGAATAATATGAAGCAAACTGGAAAAAATCCACCACACATCCTTCTAGTCGGTAGACCATGCAAAATTTCGTGTTATTCGGACAAACACAGGGTTATTGGTGCTATTTTTACACGAAATCTGAGGAAATATATATGCGCTTTGTTTACAAAAATACATGAACATGCGTTGGATCATGCCTAAAACGATTAAAAAAGTGATTCTAACTATAAAGAGTGATTCTAAGTGACTATGGGTCTCTCTGGATTCATTCTACATGATAAATACACAAATACATAATAACTTTTACCATGGTTAACGAAGTTTTTTTTTTAACTAGAATCTAGTTTACACATTATAATTGATCATGATTTAAGGCCGTATCAGGGTTTATTTTCTTAATCATGTTGAGATTACCAACATTTGGTAGGGTTTTTTTTTGGGCAGGGTTTATTTTAAATCATGATCGAAATCATGATACTAATGAACAGTTTTTGTACAAAAAAAAACTTCTCTCTCATAATTATCCAAAATTTGCAACTGTTTTCACATTTTGTTTGTTCTATATTTAACTGATGCCAAATGCAAAAACCATGGCACCATGAATAGGTAGTCCATTTAGAGCAGCTGATGTCTTGATTAACTGTCAAAGTGCGTAATTTCTATTTGAATTCGATGTGCAATGTTGCTAACCATGTGAAATATTATAAGGAAAAATTTGACAGATTGTTGAGACAAAAACAAAGGTTTTTGTTGTGATACATCACCTTATTATTGCATCATGGCACAAACGAATGATGCAAAGGAAAATAAAAATTATTTATAGAATTTTTGTGTTTATAAGGGATTTGTATATGCCTTTCTGAAACATACATTTTTTGCTCAAATCTATAATTTAGTTTGTTTACAAACAAACGTCAGCTGATATTTACTTAGACAACGATTAAAGGTATGCGTAAACAATTAGGGTGTATTTCTGGATTTCGTTAATCCAGTGGATTTAAAATCCTATATGTAAATGTACTTTAATAGACCTACATATTTGTACTTTAGAGAAATAAAATTTCTTTTGAATATAGAATTTTACAAAAAAATCATGAATTGTGAATAGAAATGGAATTGCAGGATAACTACTGCTTGAATTTAATAAACATAGCCAGACAACGTGACACTTTTTGGTAACAACAACAACAACACAGGAAAACGTTAAAAACTGTAGAACTAATATTGCATGCAATGAGGCAAAATACAAATACCGTCACCACATTGATTCGAGCAACAAATAATTTAGCCGCTCCATCCCCCAAATGCAAGTGAGACACATTTCCCTGATAAATTGAATATTTAGAATATGACCCAGATAGGAGATACAAAAGACAAGCCGAAGTGTGGAAATGCGTAAAGTATCCTTAGTTCGTCATCACTATGCAACACAAAAGGATTTGACGCTTATTAAACGAATCCCAAGGAATTGCTGAATCGGCAAACATCAACATATAATAATAGACATGCGTTGGGGGGCGGGCGTTTGCATCACCACTATCCGCCCTTCTAACTATTTGTCTTCATCAGATATCAAACAGGGGCGATTTCCATGGAACTGCGTACGGTCTCTCCTCGTCGCAATTTTTTCTTTTCTATTTGTCGTTCAAACAGACTGTCTGTCTGTCTGTCTGCCTGTTTTTCTATTTGATCTGTTGTTTTCATCTTTGTTTCAGTTTCAATTTCACTTGCTTTGTGCTGCCAAGCAAGCGGGTGTCTGTCTCAAAGTAAACATCGAATTGAAAATACATATTTGAAAATTTATTGGTTTCCAGTTAAGATAATCTAAGACCTCAAAAACATTTGCAGACAAAGACGGTTTGTTACTAATTTGTCGCGCAATTGGCAGATAGGGGATATTTAGTCATTTGCCGACAATTTTATATGCCTCACTTGATATTGTCATTGATATTGAAATTGAAATCGTGCTTTGTTTGTGCCCTTAAGAATACCAATTCCATTATGAGTTGAAACATATGTATAAATATATGTAGCAATATTTGTATATTTAGTGCCCTTTCGATGTAACGAAGTTGTAAAACTTGTTCGAGTCAATTTAATTGGCCACCAACTATGCTTGCAAAGGGACATTGTGATATGGGGTGGCATTTTACACGTTTTTTTTTATTTATTTATTTTTTTTCATTTTTAGGAACCTACTACACAATGACGATGCTTGGACCAGCTGTGGGCTATGTTTTGGGTGGACAACTGCTGTTGATCTACACGGACTTTCTTCAAATTGATGTATCTGAGTAAGTTAAAACTTGTAGTTATCTGTAAATCTGAATATATTATTATTATACTAAAACTAAAAACGGCGTGAATGTACATTCATTTATTTTAAATTTATTATTCAAAAATAGTCATCTGTATTATTGTAAATTAGGAACAACATACATACATTTTGATTCATTGCGCTATTTGATCTTTCGTGTTATGTGATCATAGATGACTGCTTTGTCGCCACTATAAACCGAATCGTTTGAAATATGTACTTATGAATCTACATTTTTTTGATTGGGCGACAAGGTAAGCTATGTTCCTCCCTACTTTTCGTTAACGACCCATTTGATTATTAAAACATATATTTTTGGTTGACGACCATTTCAACGTCTTTGTAACCAGTCACTAACGACAGTACCAATATTGTTCCCAAAGACATCGATCGTATTTTACAGCATTTGTAAAAAAGAAAACAAGGTGTAAGAATTATGTATAGTATATTTAAATATTTGTTAGTCATTTGAAAGTATTTACCATATATGCTAGAAACAAGATTTGTATACATTTTTAACTGTTTTTTGTTCCGTCAACGTTATGATCCAATATATATTTTTCCCTTCCGATTTTTGCATTAAAATCTACTAGCAGAATTTTAATGACATGGCAAGGGCAGCGGTCATATGCAGTTTTTAGGCGCTCGTAAAAAATGTCTTTGGTCTGTTCATCTTTGTCTTCCGTCGGAGCATGGGAGCAAATAAGACTGATGTAGAAGAACTTCGCTTTTATACCGATTATAGCAATTCCCTCATCTACTAGAGTGAAATGTCCATATGCCTTTAACGCGCATTCTATTTCGGTGTGCACCTAAAAAAATACATCGATGTATACCTATATCAATGCGGTCCATTAAGAACCATGGATGACCCAGCTCACACTATTTTTGAGATTAGTTTTTGGATAAGTTCTGTTTTCGCAACAGTTCAAAATCCATACCAGGTCATTTATTGTAATGGAAATGATTCACAAAAAACGCAAATAAATCCGCGATATTTTCAAAAACATTTTTTGCCAAATTTCGTGTTTTTAAAAGGCCAGTTTCCGCCATTCTAGTAGATGGATTTTCACGAAGAAGATTTTATTTCATCCGAAACGTAAAAAGCCTTACTGATCGCGGGTACCAATATGAATCAAATGGCAGATCTAAAAATTTGACCTGAAAATTGTTTTTTTTTTTTTTTTAATTTGATCGCACAAAATTTTCACCTTTGGTTAAGTATTACTCTGAAGCTGTGCATACTACACAAAATATATATCAAATTACTCAGATTCGCGACTACAATAATCTTATAATCGACTTTCAGAAATTCCAGTAATAGAAGTAAAATTCAAAAAACACTCAAAATTGAGCTTCAAAATGTCAGCATCATTTAAAGCTAGATGCAGATAACATTTTGAAAAATGATACATAAGAGACGTAGTCCTCCTTTTGTAGGCTTCTAGTTTTACTTTGACACGAAGACCGTGAAATGAGTGGCTTAGTCACAAATCGGTGGGGAACATAAAGAACTGGTTCGTCTCAACCTGTTTCTACACATTTTTTACATTAAAGTAGACCAGCTTCCACCCAAATATAGTTTGGATGTCAATATCATGAAAAGTTTGCTTCACTTTTTTTCATATACTCAAGTAATTCCCGAATTATTAAGGGGTGAACCTCCGCTTCAGCTATGTTTAAAAATTGGCAATATTGCCCATATGTAAATATAAAATAAATCATGGTATAATAATAGAAGGTAACAGCAAGTGTTGTTGTACAACAAACGATACAACAACCACATGGAAATTTGTTGTTGTAAGTTATACTATTGTCAACTTCATTTGACAGAAAAATGTCAAGAAACAAATAAATTATCAACAAATTTTATTTATTTTGAAAATGTAATATTTTCGAATCCTCAAGATAAAACGTAAAAACATGAATGAAAATCTATCAAGTTTATATTTCTATCGCTTCCACATCTTTCCTATAATTTAGCCATTGCCACTTATATGTGTAACCCATATGAAAATGCTGGGAATTCGCGAGTTATTCCATGAAGAAAGATTTGCTTCCTCAAACTTACCGCAGATTGAGTAAATTGAATACGGGAGGACATTTAATAAAGAACAATTTCGAATTGTATCCGTTCCCAATTTTCCTGTTGGGTGATTTTAAAAAACATAATTTGTCATATTCATATTGACACTAGTATTACGTTGGAATCAAATCAGCTGGGTTTTGCTGTTACCTTTTATAATTGTACCATGAAAATAAATATACAGTAGTGTTGGCAGTTTATTTGGGATACCATTTGTGTTTTGTTTTTGCAAAATAGTCAGGCTGAATTCCAGTTTGTTGTTTTTATAAAAAAAACAACTATTTATTAGTGGGGAATGTATGATATTGTTTACCGAGGGGTAAGGCAGGGAAGACTATAGTTTCGGATCACGCCACTGATCCTCATCAGTTCCCTAGTTTTTTGTTGTGATATTCTCCCCAGAAAATAAATATATTTATATCAAATATATACTTACCACTTTTCCAGTTCCTTAAGCTCTGTACAAATTGGGAATATTCGCTGTGTATCTTTGGAAATTCCCAAGTTACGTCGAAGTAACACATTATACTACTGTGTAGCTTTGGAAATTCCTAGGTTACGTCGAAGTAACACATTATACTCCGCCAGTATATTCGCCAATATCTACTGTCCTACCACAATTTGCTTTAATTTTTGTATTTGCTGATATATTTCTTTCATCCATGTCCACATTTTATGCTATTGTTATACACATAAATAATAATTTATTTATACACAATTATGTAACATAACTATAAATTGTTCTTTACATGGCAGCACATCATTTTACACTTTTAGAAACCATTATTATAACCACACTGTGCAATATTATTTAATACTAGCTGGACCCGTGGCGCTTCACTGCCCCTACTAAAGTGATTAACATAGGATAGTTGACGTAGGTGTTATAGTAGCCCCAATTACTGTTGGACTATATATATTGCGAAGTGTACTAATACCTGATTAATGTATACGTTATTTGAAACAGCTTGACTTGTCTCAAAAGGATTATATACTAATATATTTACTACAATATTCACATGTTTTGCATTAATCGTGCAAAGACCAATAAAATCCTTCATTCGCATTACCACCTACCTTTATGTCTGTATTCTTATCTGATTTCCCATTATATGGCTGGGATCCCTTCACATTGTAATATTTTTAACGAACTTAGATTTAGTCTTTTTCTTAACTCATGGTTGTATCATGTTCTTAACTGTACATACCTTGGTATTTTTAGCAAACCAATATGAAGATAGAATTTTGTGGCTATTGAGTAAGTAGTTTTCTCTATTCATCCTGGAAGTAATAGTTTTAGTAATATCCGTTTGATCAACTAAACTCAATTTCTCATGTAATATACACATTTTGTTTTCAGGTCAGCTATGATGATAACCCACCACAGATTTCAGATTATTATAACTTTTAATCCATCATCCGGATAAAAAATGATGAGTGGAAAATTTCTGATTTTGACCAAATTTTACTTCCTGGTCATTTAATATTGGATGTGTACTTATCTGAGTATCATACATATTTTTATGAACAAATTTATTCAAAGTATTTAGATATGTGCGTAGAATATTAATATTTATTCAGTGGTATGATGATGAATTTTGAATGTTTATTTTGCTTCCATGGGATGGCATTCTCAGTAAAATCTGTTGAGCGGTTTTTGACTAATCAAACAAAAAATATTATTATCGCTGTATGCAACGCATTTTTGCTCATTTTTGTATGGATGATGTGTATTTACACCCACGTTATTCAGACAAATTTTGAAGACGGTATCTACCGTTCTAAAGATATACGCATATTACGTGTACAGCAATTGTGATATTCACTATTGATGCTATAACCCTGCATCCACGCGGAAGTTTAGAAGTTTATATAGCCTATGTTACTTTCAGGACACGTAATACATACTGTGTAAATCTCTCTACCAAAAAGTATTATTATTCGCCCCCTTTTTGGGGTAGTCCCCATATAACCCCCTTTCTTATATTAAAATAGTTATTTGATTGGTTCCGCGTTTTGAGTTTGGTTCTAAGACTCTATTGTAATTATTTCACCTGCGGAAATGATTACTGAATCGTTTATTCAAAATGTGCTAATGTTGTATTTTCAGAAGATAATTTTTTCAATCACCATTTGATTCGGATCATGATAATCAGATTACAAATTATAATGGACAGACGGAAAGATGATAAACGATATACAAAAATTTGAGTCTAGGAGTAGTGCAGCTACAAACTCTTGATGCAACACATAGTTTTAACATTGATGTGTAGGGTATTAAAACATTTGGTTGAATTAAATTTGCCTAAATTTTGTAATGTCAAGGCGAATTAAATTTTATTTGCCTTGTTTACAAATTTTGACATATTATGTTACCAAAAAATTGCTTTGTTGTAGTAATTCGCCGATGCGACTACCTAATATATGTGCCTTGGTCGCATCGACCTATTTCTTTGTAACATTAAATGTCAAAACAAATTGTTGTAATTTAGAATTCGCATTAAAAAATAAATTAATTTTTGTAAATAGAATTGAAGTTTCGTAATTTTTTTCAATTTTACTTCGAGAGAACCAATATACCTAAATATGGGCAGGAATTTTGTATAAGGGCTACATCAAAACTGGAAAGATTTTCTTGAAAGCTGTTTTTAACACTTCACGAGCCCATAATATTTATTGAAATGATTCAACCAATCAAAACAAATTGTTTTTATACCCTACACATCTATGTTACAAGTATGTGTTACCTCAAGAGTTTGTAGCTGCACGACTCATTTCTTGTAGTTTGGGCTGTAACATGCCCAAGCTACAAGAAATGAGGCTGAACAAAATTATTTGTTGCCAAGATACATTTTTCATATACAATTTGGTGGTATATGAACTATTATTATTAATCTACATATATCTTTTAGTAGTAAATATGTACGCCATACAATTCAAATTTAGCCATTTTTCAAATAAAATCAATTGAAGCGCTAAATATTGGGTCATAATTTTGGCCTCTAAATATAAACCGGTCACTACCAAAACCAATAGAAGTCGACTTAGGCCAGAACCGAATATACATACAAAATTTCCAGAATTCATCATGGGAAATTGTTGAAAGATGCCGACACGTACTGAATCGTTTATTAAAAATGTGCTAATGTTGTATTTTCAGAACGTATTTTTTCAATCATGATAATCATATTACAAATTACAATGGACAGACGGACAGATGATAAACGATATACAATAATCTAAGTCTAGGAGTCGTAGCTGCACGACTCTTGAGGTAACACACATTTTTAACATAGATGTGTAGGGTATAAAAACATTTTGTTGTGATTGGTTGAATCAAATTTGCCTAAATTTTTAAATGTCAAGGCGAATTGAATTTTATTTGCCTTGTTTACAAATTTTGACATATTATGTTACCAAAAAAGTTGCTTTGTGTAGTAATTCGCCGATGCCGCTACCTAATATATGTGCCTTGCTTGGTACCATGATTTCTGAATAATAATATAATTATTACCAATATTCCAAAGCATGCTATTGTTGAAGTTTTTTTTTTTTGTAATATATTTTGTGGTCGACATGTTCACGACATTCTCCATTAAATTTCGACAACGAAATTGTCATGCATGAGAGTATTTCCTACTGGGTCTTCAAAAAAATATTTAGTTGTCAACTTGTTCTCCACTTTCATGTCACCAAGTAGTTACTCCAGACGACGAACATTTTATAATACACATGTGTCATTGTAAAATTAAAAACTATCGCCCTTTAAAAAAAAAAAAAAAAAACTGTGGATTATTATTAGAAGAACAAGTGAGAAACCCACAATCGAATGCTTGCAGGGCGAAATTTTCATAACAACCGGGGGGTTTTCGCACACATTCATAAGCAATGTAGGTGATGCTTTATAACCTAACAGGTTAACAACTCTTAATTATTTCGACTGCAAACAGGCAATAAATCACACCTTGAGGGAACAAACTTTTCTCACTTGTAAGAAATCCGAACGTTCTGTTGGTAATTCCAAAGACGGCATAACCGCCAAACACGTGAATGGCATCCTTAAGGAATGCCGGTGTATGAATGCGACACCAGAAAACAACAACGTATGAATATAAAAGCTTCGTTTGCCATTTGCCGACAGTAAATCACTCTCCCCAAATAGCTGTTTCCCCATACCGTGGGACTAATAAAACACAATTTTAATCCCCGGGACTAAAATCGATGGCATAGATTACGTGCTGTGTCAGGGTGTGACTCCTCTATTAACAGGTGTCGCAGTTGCTTATAGCTACGTGGGCATCACATCCCTTATTTGTTGCCACGACAACAATGACGTGAACATTGTGTTTTCAGCCAAATATCTACTTGTTTAAATAACGACCTCCGTTATGATATGATTTTAGTAGAGCTTTCGAAATGATTCCAGCTTTGATGGATAATTTTATAGAGTTGATGATTTTTTTTTAATAAATAACATAAGTTTTCTTATGTTAATTTTTTATTCCAAAAGAGAATAAGCCGAAATGTAGTCCAAATTTAAAAATAAAGGAAGTATGCCATGTCGGTAAAAGGAAATATCAACGGTAGATAAATAAGATAAAAAGATGATATTGAAGAAGATAGTTGGGAGCATATCAATTGAAATAAGTAATTTAAATTTTAACGTCATAGTATTCAACTAGATATTAAGTCCCAATTTAGATTAGGCGAGTTTACTTGCGGCAAGTCTTTGTTTGCTGAAAAGAGGCAAGGGGAAGAGAAATGAAAAAAATTTCTCGTACCGGCAATTTTCTGGCAATTCGTTTTGTGTATTTTGTTTGTAGTGTAATTCCCAATTTAGATTAGACGAGTTTACTTGCGGCAAGTCTTTGTTTGTAGGAGAGAGGGGCAAGGGGAATAGGAAAAAAATTGCTCGTACCGACAATTTTCTGGCAATTCGTTTTGTGTATTTCGTATTTGTTGACATTTTATATATGTATATTTAAATGTGAAAAAACAACAAATAAAAAAATATTTTGGAAACCGAATTGCCTTGTATAGACGCATGAAGCAAGTTCAAAAGAGAACGATAAAAATTGCCGCAAGTAAACTCGCCTAATATAAATCAGGACTAAGTAATTTGAAATACCAATCCAGAACATTTTCGAACAAAAAAAAATTCACAAAATGTCAATAAAAATAAATAGTTTTGATACCGAATTGCCTTGTATAGACACCATACCATACACAAGTAAACTCGCCTAATCTAAATCAGGACTTTGTTCAATTACATTCTAAAAAAATAATAAGTATTATATTAGGTTGGGGAAAAGGAAATCCATTATTATTTCGGCAGATGGTTGGGAGCCTGATTGGGAAGTTTTAATGCATCCGCTATACAGTCCGGACTTGGCACTAAGCGTTTATCGTCTTATTCTTGCATAGCAAAAATTGGTATCTAGGGAGGATTTTGCAAATCGAGTACTGCAGTTTTTTTTTTTTTGCAAATAGAGAGCAGGACTTCTATGAGAGAGGCATTATGAAGTTACCTTTAAAATGGCAACAAATCATACAACAAAACGGTGCATATTTGGCAAAACGGTGACATTCCGAAGCATGTTAAATAAAGTTCTATAGTTCATATAAAAATGATGGATTTCTATTTCCCCAATCTAATATATAGAAAATTACCCATAAATAGAGAGTTGCGATAATAATATATACTATAAGAGCTTTGCAGAGTAATTGCTCTCCCAATACCGGCCAACAGGGTATTGGAATGCCCATATTAATACACTGTGCAACACAAAAAATTTTTATCAAGAAATTCCAAAAAATTATGATAGAGGTGCTAAAAATTGAAGACAAGTCTATCTAAAAAAGCGTGGCTTTATCTCCCATTACTAAGCCATTTGAAAATATTCGGACATCGCATATTTACAGAAGGTAGTCTAATTTGAGAATTTTATGATGGCAACCCTTTTTAATTTGGAAGTCATCTATCAATTTTAAATAAAATGAAAAAAATCCTTAAAATTTTGTGTATGTCGATTGGAATATTTTCAATAAATTAAAAAATATATATTTTCTAAAGCTAAAAATTGCTCTTAAGATTTAACCATGGTTATTACGTCTTATATTTAAAAGTTTTAGAGACAGGGAATTTCAAAATGTTTATAAATATAAATTATTTAACATTTTTTGCCACTGAACACATGATATGCGTACATTTCGAAGGAAGATATTTTCACTTTCATTTTGAAAGCTGAATACTGTCAAAGGCATTTTTTTGAAAAAATTGGAAACATATGATTGCATGAGATTACCTTGTATAAAAATGATTGGAAACTCATTTAAAACGGGGTTATAACAGATCAGAATATCCTACAAAAATTGTCGCCATAAAGTTATATTCAGAATAGAACAAAACTTGAAAATCAGCATAAACGTCAAAAATCTTAGAAATATGAAAACTTATTTTGGGCTAAGACCCAATTGAGTTTTCAATCAATTCTGGAAAAAGAGACCGAAAAGACCCCTTCACAAAGTCGACTAATAGCCTAGACAGACGACATCCTTTATTTGCATTAATAGCCTTGATTCAAATTAACTTGTACATTGTCCTCATTTTTATGTGTTTTTAAATCACAAAATCAAACTGAATTTATACTGAATTAAGCAATTTCAATATGGCAATGCTGTACAAAATAAATTGATTCTTGTCAAATTTATTTACGTTTATGAAAATAAAAATTATGAATAAAGGCAAAATTCAAATAGTGAGCTGTTTTACTATTGTTATAGCTGATTTTCTTCTTTTCTGCAATTTCGACAGTTTTTTGGGCAAAAAGTCATTTTTTTCAATTTTGGAAAATAAAATCTTTTTTGATGCCATTAAAAAGAAAACATGTCAAATTTTATAAATCTGTAAGATTTTTTGCGTAAAAGTGTCTTAAAAGCGGTGAAAATCGTTGCCAAACTCCAAACTTTGAAAATAAAATTAAAGGATTAAAAAATCAAGGCGTATTTTAAAACGTTTAAAACCGCTAAAATCAAAGCATAAACATAAAAATTAAACATGGAGAGTATTAACGGTGGTGTGTGCTGTTTATTTAATATATAATATTTGTTAATACATTTGTGAAGCGATTCAAAATTTACATAGTTGACTGTAATAAAAGAAATGTGTCTATTTTTTACACATAAGTCATTCTAGATAGACTTTTACAAAAATGTTTAAATTTGTCTGATCTTTTAACAACTGAAATATATTAATGAAAGCCTTCTAAATTGATTCCAATAGGTCTCAAATTGCGATTTTTTTGCGTTTTCGAGATATATTAGTTTTTTGTAGGGAACTTCAGAATAAAAAACAATAATATTTTCAATATTTGGTTTGATGAAAGAAATAAAAGCAAGGAATCATATTGTTGTTCACAACGTCCCCGCAAGTAAAATTGCCAATAGCAACAATATGGACGAAAAATACGCCAAATTAAAATAGGAAATTAGGTTATATTGCATGCATTTGTCAAGATGCACCGAATGACATAGGAAGATAGAACTTTTCCGCGAAAAAACGAATACACACGAATTTTGATTACAAAATAAATAACGTGGCTCTTAAACCGCAAATAGGTTGTCGAAGGAAAGATTATGAGAAAAAATCTAAATAGTGGAGATCAGGAAATGGCGGGCTTGAGTTCCTCTTAGAATATAAACCATCAAAAATTTACTTTTTTACTATTTTCAGGATTGATTAAAAATAAAAAAGTGGCATATGAACATATTTAGTTCAGTATATCCAGTGTTTACTATAATCGTGTTCGATGAAAACAAATTTTTTACCGGGTTAACCTAGTATATATATGCAAAGGAAATGACAATTGAAACCCACTGGGTTAGTGTTAAATGTAAACTATAATCGTGCATATACATTAGACTTTTTACCAGGTTAACCTATTTTGGTTTATATATATGCAAAGGAATTGACTTTCACATATTAATGTCATTAAGGAGTATAAATGGGTACTGTATTAATCGTTATTAATGCATTCTGCAAAAACATACGACATTGTAAAAATTATTCCTTTAAAAATCTAATCGCGGGGTCGAAATTTTTTTAACTTACAAAAAATTGTTTCATAAATGCAAAAACTCTCGCCTGTCAGGGGTAAATATTAATTCAAATTAAGAACTTTTTAATGCAAATTAAGGCTGTAGTCTGTCTAGGGTATAAGAGTTAACGTATTAATCGATAAAAGTGAAATATTATTACGTTAACATTTAACCGGTTTTCAATTGTCAATTCCTTTGCATATATGTCAAATAAATCCTCATAAAGTAGGTTAACCCGATAAAAAGTTATCCAGCAGTATTGCCAAAGACACCATATACCAAAAAATGCAAGGACTTCGAGAAATTGTAATTAGAATATTTTAAAATGCCTTAGAAATGGGAAATATTGCCACGTCTTTTTAGGTTACCTCCCGACTTACACGTCACCATTTAAACTTATACCGAAATAATATTCGAATTGAAATTATTTTTATCATCTAACATTCGTGGATAACAAATATCAGACATGTCCACTAATTATTCGTAAATTTTAAAATACTACAAATAAATTGATAGTTTTTTAATGTTCTAAAACGTAATTAATCCAACTTAATATCAGCAGTATTGGATACCCTGTAAAACACTTATGAATTTATTTCTGTTCATTTTTCAGATTAAGTTTGACCAGTGCCAGCAAGGTTTGGATTGGAGCATGGTGGATTGGTTTCGTATTTGCTGCAATTGCCTGCTTCATTCTGGCCATACCAATATTCGGTTATCCGACATCGTTGCCGGGTTCAGAAAAACTACAGCAGGAGAAAATATCGGAGGCGTACAATGCCAACAAGAATGTGGATCAACCCACAGCTTTTACAAAATTCAAAGAATTACCGATGGCATTGACGTCTCTCCTCAAAAATCCGACTTTCGTATTTCTGAATTTGGCTGGTGCGTCGGAGGGAATGATTATAGCAGGCTTTGCAGCGTTTCTGCCTAAGCAAATTGAAAATCAGTTCAGTATCTCACCGGTGTGGTCTGCCTTACTGATGGGTCTAATAACAGTGCCCGCCGGTGGCGGTGGAACCTTTTTGGGTGGTTATTTGGTCAAGAAATTCAATCTCAACTGTGCCGGAATAATAAGGTTGTGCCTGGTGGTGACCATAATCGCCACCGTCTTTACAAGTTGCTTTCTATTATCCTGTCCCAATTTGAAATTTGCCGGAGTCACGACTGGTTATCGGAAAACAAGTATTCTAAACGAAAGCCAATTGACAAAATTCACAATTGAACTGGAAGCCGACTGTAATGCCAACTGCTCGTGCAGCAAATATATGTATGATCCCATCTGTGGCCAAGACAATGTCATGTACTATAACCCGTGTTATGCCGGCTGCTCTATAGAGATAGCACACAATGAGAGCAAATCCTACAGAGACTGTGGATGCATTAAATCGACAACGCCTGAATTTGGATTTGAAGCGACCAATACCATGTGTTCATCCTCATGTCAATATCTACCATATTTCGTGGCATTGTGTTTCATCCTGATGTTGTTCACGTTCTTGGCGACAATGCCAGCATTATCAGCAACATTGAGGTAAGGTCATGACCCCCAGAATCTAAACATTTCAATTAATACAAATTTTCAGAACTGAGCTTGGAAAATTCGGCTAGGATTTTCAAGATTCAAAAATTTAAAAAAAATGTTAGCCGCTCCAGTGAGTTACGATTGGAAAAACGGTTCATTACACAGGAAATTGCATGTACTACCTATGATGAGATATAGTTCGTCCAAATAGTGACGTAAATGTCATAAGTCCATTTACAATTTTGTGGTTTTGTATATCCATGCCTATTTCTTTTTATACCCTCAGTTTTATGGGTATAGAGTAACTTCGGGTAATGTGGACCACCATTTTCTTTTTTTTTTGATATTGTGGGCGTAACAACGGTAAAAAATAAAAACAAATTGTTTTCACAGCATGGTAGATTTGTTGGCTAATTATATTCCAGGTCAAAAATTATATATATTTGTCCATAAAAATGTTATTGCATTATATTTCAAAAAACTCTAAACTGCAAATAAAAATAACTTGGCGGGTAATGTGGACCAGTATGTGTGGGTAATGAGGATCAGTAAGTTAAAGGTAGGTTGTGGATTAATTGTGATAAATTTCAATTTATTGCACTCTTGGGTAATAATGAATGCAAAAATATATGGGCCATGTTTTGGAATAGCCCCCATTTAAGGGTACCACCCCATTTGCGGTATTTTGAAGGTCTTTGCTTCATTATCCAACCGAGGCACCTATAATTTCGGATATCGAGTTTTCAGAGGATAGAATACCTCCTCGCATATTAAATTCGCACTTGTTTCGAACTCGTCCTCATGAAAATGTCCCACTTTTTTATAGTGGTCCACATTACCCGACATTGAATATTTTTATTTAAAAATAATTATCGGCTTCAAAAATGAATAAAAATTTAAAAATAACCGAAAGTAATTACAGATAGACGTGTATTTTTGTTAAAGAATACAAGAAAACCACATAACCTCTTTATATTCGAGAAAAACAAAATGTTCGACTATTTTACCAAATCGTTATATTGTGCTAAAAAATTTTCAAATCACACTTTTATAATCAGAGCTACATTTTCACCTACTAAATTTTCAACATTGCAATTATTTATTAAAAACCAAGTTTGATGTTTGTTTTCACTAATTAGGAAAACATTTATCAAGGCGGCATTGGTATATTTCAAGCATTTTCTTAGATATGGGGGTGGTCCACATTTGACGCATGGTCCACATTACTCTATACACTTTAATACGGCAAGAATGTGCCTAATGGAAATATTGATTTTAGACAAAATGGTCACAATTGTGCTCAAAATGAATTTGATAATATCATGCGTACGGACTATCCGATTGGACAACCTATTATCTTTACCCAGCCTAGATCAAGTCCGAACATGGGACCCATTGGTACCACATCACAAATGGTACAAATGTTCAATATTTATAAAAGCAATATCAGACAAATGCAATGTCCGATTTAAGCCAAACTCTTTTCTATGTTCAGATCAATACCAAAGATAGGACACCCTGGTCCACTCCTTCTGGTACTTCCCCCATAAAAGGTCAAAATTTTCAGTAAAATAGAATGTCCGATTTTAATCAAACTTTGCACAACCCATTATTTTTACCAAGACTTGATCAATTCCAATGGTGGGTCAACATTAAATCCGAAACCTCTTATAAAAAACATATACCTTGTATTTCGAAACCCGCAAACCATAGGCTGAGGATATATATCTGTCGGCAACACCGACTGACACTTTTTTACTTATTATTACTTCTTTTAAGTTTGAATTCGAATATTTTGTGTTTCGTTTCATAAAATCTGTAGGTGTGTTTATGATGACCAGCGTTCTTTTGCCTTGGGTATTCAATGGATAAAGGTACGCTTATTGGGCACCATTCCAGCGCCAATGATATTTGGCACACTTATCGATGAAACTTGCATACTCTGGCAGGAGACATGCGACGAACAGGCCGGAGCATGTTTGGTATACGAAAATTCACAAATGAGTCGGTAAGTAATAGCATTGCTTAACCTACAGGCTATGTCCACCCATAGTACTATTCATCCGATCCTTTGTGTAATGCAGATACATGTGGATGTTGGCCTTGACTGGTAAATTGTGTTCGGTGGTATTTTTCTTTGCTGCCTGGTGGTTTTACATTCCACCCAAACAAGTGCTGCCGCCAACCGACGACAGCACCAATCCGAAGGACGACATTAATAGCACATCCCCGATTAGCACGGTCGAGAGTGTGATGGTGGTGACATCAACAAGTTAAACCAGCATTTCAAGAACGGATGTTACATTAACATCCGCCCAAACGACCCATTACCCAACACTGCCCCCTTTCAGTTTGTGATACATCATCAACCACTATTCGGCATCACCTGTTTACCACTTCGTTCACATTGTGGTAGTACTCGTCAGAGCAGCTGATTCATTCATCGTATAAATGGCGGGAAATATTTAACAGCAACAGAAGGATCTCATTGTCATGCGCCATATAATCATATGTTTAGAACACATATACACATATGTATATGTATGCCATCATTTAATATACAATATATTCAAACATACATACATTGCGTACACTTAAAAAATTATTTCAAATATATTCTGTAATACTGTCAATATTGATGTTTTAATAATAAAAAAAAACCAAACAGGTATGAAAATAAATAAATCATCATGTTTCCTGAATATATAAGGTAATAGTACGTTTACATTTAACCGGATTTCGTTAACCCACTGGGTTTCAATTGTCAATTCCTTTGCCTATATGTCAAATAAATCCTCATAAAGTAGGTTAACCCCGTAAAAAGTTGCAATGTATATGCCGTTTAAGTGTTCCTAATTTCGGCATCTGTTGTATATAACTTCAAATAACTAAAAAATCCTTTCACTAAATATGAAAACATTTAGTAAAAGGATGACAATGATATTTTCATCCGTCGTATTTCATCGAGCTAAGTTCATTTACTGTGCAGAGTGAGCATGATAAAAAATTATATATTTTTCATAATTTTTAAGAACATACAGAGGAACAAAATAAGAAATAATTGCAATTATGATACGATTTTCCTATAGTCGGGATATGGGTGGAAAATAAGCACATTTTCGATCATTTTGGCTCAATATTGGGGAAATGATAAACAAGTACCCTGAAGGCCGATTCCCATATAAAAAAGAAAAAAAGCTTTGAGTGAGTTGACACAATAATAGACATGGTTTTAATTTCAAAAATTTTTAACCTATGGAGCAGTGTGGCCATTTTAGCATTTTTGCAGCTAAATTTAGCATTTTATTTTTGTATTTAGCCGCAAAATTTTCATTTAGCCTTTAGCATTTTTTTTTTAGCATTTTGCAATTACTTATTTAGCATTATTCTACACACAACATTTTTAAATATTTTGCTATTTTTCTGACTACTTAATTTAATATGGCTATACAATTATGAAGTAACAATGACAATCCTTTAAAAATGGCAACGATTTACCAATTACCAATTATGATCAGCTGTTCAATAGAACATCGGCGTTTGCTTGCATTCATTGAGTTTGGTAGTCAAAACAAAATTAAAGAATACAAATGTGAAGAAGCAAATAAAAGCAAAAAGTGTGTTAATGTATATTCTTGTGATATTCATCTGTATATAAAACAAAAAAACATCAACTTAGTAGTTAACTAAAAATATGAATATTTAAAAAATAATGATTTGTGTAAGTATCTTAAAAGAAGTGAACCAAACGATTTAGATATAGAAGAATTCAGCAGTGACTCCGAAGAAATTTTTTTCTGTCGAAAACAGTTTAGGAACTAACAAAATTAAATTACATGAACATTTTGAACAACAAATGCAAGATTTCACAGTGGATGAAATCAATATTTTGGAAAAGCAATGGGAAAAGTTATGTACTTATGAATGTGCAAACACAATCTCAACAACTAATTTCTGGATTAATGTGTACGAATATAAAAATGCTTTAAATGAAAATCCGTTTAAGGAATTGCCATCTGTTGTTATGAAGTTTCTAGTTTTACCATTTAGTAACGCAGAAGTTGAAAGGATTTTCAGTGGCATGAACCTTTTAAAAACAAAAATTAGAAATAGAATGATACTGAGCACTATGAACTCACTTCTTTATATTAGATGCGGATTGAAAAGACTAAATAAATGTTGCGAAAGTTTAAAAATTACCAACGATCTCCTGAAAAAATGTGATAAAAACATGTACAATAATATTTCGACCATCTCTTCGGAAGATTCATTTGATAATATATTTAGTTTATTATACCCTTCACCACACTGTGGTACAAGGTATTATGTCTTTGTGCATATGTTTGTAACAGGCAAAAGGAAACGAGATAGACACATGGTTCCTTTTGAGAATGTGCATAGAATCACTATTTAAGTCGACTTATGTATGTCCGTCTGTCCGTTCGTCCATGTATTTTTGTTAACAAAGTACAGGTCCCATTTGTTATCCGATTTGGATGAAATTTGGCACAATTCACTTATTTGGCCCAAGGGCGAACCCTATTGAAATTGGGAAAAATCGGTTCAGATTTAGATATAGCTCCTATATATATTTTCATCCGATTTTAGGTAAATAGTGCACCAAAGTCCCTATATATCCTTCCATTTGCACGAAATTTGGCATAGCGTTCTGAATTAAGGGAACCCCACCCATTCTCGATTTTAATTTTTCAAGATTTTCAATGGGCTGGTAAATCAATACCAATGCTTGTTAAGGTTTGTAACTTTGCACATATATATTTGAAAATTTAAAAGGGAAGAAAAATAATTTACAAACCATTTTTGTTGTTGTTTTTTGTAATTAAAGAAAAGTCCTTATTTTTGATGGCGGGCATGATACCTCCTCACTACAACATCGGAATCCGAAAATTCCAACGGTGTTAGAAAGAGTACATGTCTGGCTCTCGTATGAACTAGGATTATTGAGTTCGCTCTAAAATTACCAAATGGCGGACCTTTGAAAAAATATTTTTGGAAAATCGCCGATTTTTGACCAAAAACCAAGTTAAAAAATAAGGAAGATTTTTACCGATTGGCTTTATCCTAGTTCATACGATAGCTATACACTCACAGAGAAACGCTCTCGTATGAACTAGGATTATTGAGTTCGCTCTAAAATTACCAAATGGCGGACCTTTGAAAAAATATTTTTGGAAAATCGCCGATTTTTGACCAAAAACCAAGTTAAAAAATAAGGAAGATTTTTACCGATTGGCTTTATCCTAGTTCATACGATAGCTATACACTCACAGAGAAACGTGTAAAAAATTGGAATCGATTGGGTTATTAGTTTTTGAGTTATCGTGCCCGCCATTCGCAAAAGAGAAAAACGCGTTTAAAGTTTGAGAAGCCCTTTAGCCGTCACTTGATGCTGACACAATAAATCGGCTATATTTTCAAGAGTTCTTGAGATTTTCACTTGAAATTTTGTAGGGACGTTCTTGAATTAGTGTAGATTCGAATTAAATCAAAAAAAATTTGACCCCGAGAATGGGGGTGGTCCCCTTAAGTCTAGAATGATGTGTTTTAAATTTCGTGAAAATCGGTTCAGATTTAGATATAGCTCCCATATATATTTTTGTCCGATTTTATGTAAATGGTGCACCAAAGTGCCTATATATCCTTCCATTTGCACGAAATTTGGGTTTATAAGTAAATGAAGAACTCAGAATGTGGTCGAACATGTGACAAGTTTCGATGAAATCGGTTTAGATTTCGATATTTTTAAATTTAATTACTTAATTTTGTCCCTTTGTAAGAAGCTACTCTATATCTAACCAAAAATTAGTATAGGTTGCAGAATGAGACGTGTAATTTCATGTTAATGGTCCTTCAAAAATGCAACGTCTGTTAGGATTCCATCTGTTGGATATACCCAAAGTGGTGAAGGGTATCATATAGTCGGCCCCGTCCGACTTTACTACTTTCCTTACTGGTAATTAAATTGTATCAGTTGTTGACAAATAATACTAAAAAATGTACTGATATAATCCATATATATATATATATATATATATGGATGTATGTACAAACCAATGTGATATTGAATTCAATGTTTTGTTTTTATGTTTGTATGACTGTTTTTTATTCAATAATTTTTTTATTCAATACATTTTTTATTGTTATTTCCCATAGCTCATGGTACAATTATAAAAGGTAACAGCAAATCCCAGCTGATTTGATTCCAACGTTATACTAGTGTCAATATGAATTTGACAAATTATGTTTTTAAAAATCACCCAACAGGAAACTTGGGAACGCATGCAATTTAAAATTGTTCTTTATTAAATGTGCTCCTGTATTCAATTTACTCAATCTGCCTGCTGGGAAAGTTTGAGGAAGCAAATCTTTCTTCAAGGAATAACTCGCTATTCCCAGCATTTTCATATGTGTTACACACATATATGGCAATGGCTCAATTATAAGAAAGATGTGGAATAGATAGAAAAATAAATTTGATAGATTTTCATTCATGTTTTTCAATTTTTATTTTGAGGATTCGAAAATATTTCATTTTCAAAATAAAAATAATTTGATGATAATTTGTTTGTTTATTTACATTTATCTGTCAAATGAGTTGACACTAGTAGAACTTACAAAAACAAATTTCCATGTGGTTGTTGCATCGTTTTTTGTACAACAACACTTGCTGTTACCTTCTATTATTATACCATGCCCATAGCTCATCAATAAATGGTTAAATTTCTATATTACATCGTTTTATTCTAACGAAATATATTTCCACAGTTAAATAAATGATATAAACTGATCTTCTTACCAAAAAAACACGTTTCTAAATTTAGCATTATTTTTTGGAATTTTTTTATATTTTTTAGCATTTTGTAGCATTTTTTCAATGAGGATTTAGTTGCAACTTTTTTTTGATCTGGTCACACTGCTATGGAGTGAGTGCATTTGGTATACCGAGTACTGGATAACTGTTTCGGCAGTAAAGTCGGCAGCAATATTTATAATTGTAATATTTTCATAAAATAAATCAATTAATTTTACATTTTTGGCACAATAAAGAAAGAAAAGTATTTTAATAACCATTTTTTAAAGAAAATAGTAAAAACTTCGTTAAATGTACACATTTTCTTCAATTACAATACGACATGCCGACTACACATTTTTTCAAATGTTATTCAAAACATTTCAATTGCAATTCGAGAATTTCATTTGTAATTCGAAAACTCAATTTGAAATTCATACCATTTCACTTGTAATTCGAGTATGTAATTTATAATTCACAACATTTCATTTGTAATTTTAAACTATTCGTGTGAAATTCAAAAAATTACATTTGAAATTTAAAAAATTTCATTCGTAATTCGAATATTTCAACTTGAATTTCGTAGAGTTTCATTTGAAATTCAAAAAAATCCATTTGAAATTCAAAGAATCCAATTTGAAATTCATAACATTTCACTTGTAATTCATAAAATTTCAGTTATAATTCATAACAATTCATTTCAAATTCATACATATTCTTTTTGTGTTACCAATAATATTTTTCGAATTTAAAATTAAATGTTATGAAAAACAAATGGAATGTTATGTATTTCAAAACAAATGTTAAGAATTTCAAATGGAATTATTTAAATTCCAAATGGAATTTTATGAATTTCAAACGCAAATACTTGGAATTTCAAATGGAAGTTTATGGATTTCAAATGGAATTCTATGAATTTCGAAAGGCATTCTAGGAATTACAAATGAAATTCTCGAATTACAGCTGATATGTTGTGAATTTCAAATGGAATTCTCGAATTGCAAATTATAAGATGTGAATTACAAATGGAATTCTCGAATTACATTTGATATGTTTTGAATAACATGTGAATTTACTCAAAAACCATCATAGACTAAAGAAGAATAGACAACGAAATGGTGTTTCGGTCTTCTCCTACCAGATGTCAGTCACTAAGAAATTGCGCGGTTAAGTGACTCAAATGCGCAGTCAGACGACTCAATTGCACGGTTGCACTACTCAATTGTTGTCTTTTTCGAAAAAGTTTCACTCATTTGATGGTTAACAGAATGAATTTTTTTCATGCGCTGTTTTTCATTTGTTTATTTGATTTCAGTTGTCATCAACAGGTTGTGAATGGAGGACGTGTTGTTGGTGGACATATAAATAAAAATGAGATGTGAAATGTTTGATTTTGGCTGTTTTATATGACAACATAAAAGTGTATAAAATTTCGCAAATTTTTTTTTTCGTTTATCTTAGTATAAATAATTTATTGTTTATACATTGTATAATTCTTTAGTAGTTTGTAAAATGTTGTATGAGATTAGAAATAAATAAAACAAAAACATTTTTATTGACTAAAATAATTGCTGTTTCTTGAAGTGAAGTCGACAAATTTATCTCTAATTATAAAATGATTATAAATAATTTCGTGAAGTATATAAGTGTGGAATTAAATTTGTCTGCCTATTGGCTTCAAATTATAGTTATTGCAAATAAAGAAATAACATGTTTGTATTTTCAAAAATCTTGAAAGGTGCTGCACACAGGGTTACATATTCATGACATATTCTCGGGCCAGTTTTATTGATAATTTTTTTTTTTTGCTGTGCGACCTTTTTTCAAGGGAACGACTTCTGTGCAACTTTTTTAAAATTGCCAGCGGTAACACTGGCTGTATAATCAAGTGACTCAATAATTTGAGATCCATCTTGTTTTTAAGCTCTCATTTGAACGTATTATGCTCTTGAGTTCGGTCAGAATGGAGATGTTTGAGTTTTTTTGTCTTAATAAAATAACTCAATATGTGAAAAGGAGAGCATTCATTCTTTAGATAATGCTTTTGTTCGTTCAGTAGCAGTGTTGCCATTTTCGGCAAATCAAATACATTATTATTTGGTCCGACCCACATCCATTATAGTCGGGTTTCGTTGTAATTGTTCTTTGGACAAGGTTTTGCATGAGACTTTACACTGCTTGTATTAATTATTACAAATGTTGATACTGTTTTGGTTTATATAAAGAACAGAGAATCATACTGTTTCTGTAAAGCGATCGAGATATTATTGGAATGAATAGTTGAAATTTAAGGGTAAACACAATGCTTATATGTGGTGAGATAAAAATAGAAAAAAACGCATGCTTCTATTAAATCTAAATTTAGATTGACTGTTGAAAAATAATGTTAGTTTATGGTCAAATAATTCAATTAGAAATCATAATAAACTGTGTATTATCAAAAATGAAATCATTTAATTTTTTGGTTTCAAAATTACTCAACAAAACACTGTTTTACGAGATAATGTTGCAAAATCGGATTTACAAAGTAAAAATTACATTTTTCGTTTATTTTAAAGATTTGTCAATTGTTTTCATTTGACAAAAATATACATTTTTGTTTCAAAAAAATACACAGTTGATGAATCCTCATGTATAAAAAATGTTTTTCCTTTAGTAGTTCTTAACCTGTGTTCTTCAAAATATAGCTGGAGGGTACTGCCTAAGAATTGATTGGGCGTATGACGTAAGGGGTATACGCCGCGTAAACGGTTAAAGGATTTTAATTGTTTGCATTTTCAACGGTTATTTCCGAGGTTGTTGTCCTGAAAACTGAGGGTGGTATGATCCTATACAAATATTAGTAACGCCGTAGCAGATAGTGACAAATATTAGGGACTTTAAGTCCGAAATATGATGCGTTTGGCGTAAGGAGGTATACGCTGCATAAGCTTCAAATTCAACAAATTGATATGTTTTTCCGCGCTATATGTCTCTTTGAAAATAAGATTATCTCTTTAATTCAACAACAAACAAAACATTCAACGTACCGTATAACAAATAATATGTTTATCGAATTTTCAATATAACGAATAAACAAAATATTTGCATTTTTACACCAACCGTTTTCAAAATTGAATACTACGTATACGAATGGGCAAAAATAATGCATTTGTGTTGTACAAATTTATGAAAAATGTTATTATTTTAAATATATGTCAAATAAATCCCCACAGAGGAGGTTAACACGGCAACAACTACTAAATATACATTAGTACTTTTTTAGTTTTTATTGAAGTTGCAATTTAAAAATAATTTCGCTATGCTTCAACTTCTTTTATTTAATGAGTGCACCTGACAATATATCCAACAACATTTGTTATACAAACACGAATCTCCTACATTTCCGCTACAAATAATATATAAAATGAGGAGAGCATTATCTAATATAATAAGAAACACTCAAAAATGCAAAGTGCATTATCTAAAATGATGTAGTGGCATCTACATTATTTATTTTAATAATTTGTTACGCTCAAAAAAAAAAAAACTCACTCAGTTTTTGAGAAAATAATTTACTCAAAAACCATGCTCCCTAACACCATCTACATATGTTCGAAAATTCGAAGACAAACAAAGAGAGCATTTCGTCGTCTATATGTTATTTAGTCTATGGTCTATGCCGAAAATACGTAAAAAAGTGTAGCAAATACAAGGTTTATGTTGACGAAATATAGATGTCGCTATTTGTTGTCACAAAATGTCAAATTACAAGAACATTATACTAAATATTAAGTGACATGTAGATGTCGCTATGTTCTGTCACCAGGTCAAGGACAATCATCTGGAAATGATGACAGAGCGAAAATTTGTTTAGGGCGAATATGGAATTAAAGACAACCACCATCGCATATTTATAAGGGTTTCATGTACGGCCGGTGGTTGTAAATGTGTTGAAAAATATTTTGTTTGAAGGATAAATGAAAAACATTTTATTCTAAAAATTATTCGTGTACAAATTCTAATAAAATTTTTCTAAACAGTTATGCCATTTTATTCAGTTTTGGTGGATTCCTAGCAGGAAACTCGCCTGATGATATGCCAAAATTGTTAGCAAGGCGAATTCGAATTAATTCATCGAGACATACAAAACCAGAAATAAATTGAAATCCCAGGCCTATATAAGGTCGGCCAGTAAGCGAATTCATAGAAAAAACTTAAGTTGAACCTCTTTTTTGGCGAGGTGAAAACTAATAGTTTCGCCTTTAAGGGAACCCCACCCATTCTCGATTTTCAATGGGCGGTAAATCAATACCAATGCTTGTTAAGGTTTGTAACTTTGCACATATATATTTGAAGATTTAAAAGAGAAGAAAAATAATTTACAAAAAATTTTTGTTATTGCTTTGTTGTTGTTTTTGTATTTAAAGAAAAGTCCTTATTTTTGATGGCGGGCATGATAACTCTTCACTGGAATATCGCAATCCGAAAATTTCAACGGTGTTAGAAAGAGTACATGTCTGGCTCTCGTATGAACTAGGATTATTGACTTCGCTCTTAAATTAACAAAATGGCGGACCTTTGAAAAAATATTTTTGGAAAATCGCCGATTTTTGACCAAAAACCAAGTTAAAAATAGGGAAGATCTTCACCGATTGACTTTATTCTAGTTCATACGATAGCTATACACTCACAGAGACACGTGTAAAAATTTGAAATCGATTGGGTTATTAGTTTTTGAGTTATCGTGCCCGCCATTCGCAAAAGAGAAAAACGCGTTAAAATTTGAGAAGCCCTTTAGCCGTCACTTTATGCTGACACAAAAAACCGGCTATATCTTCAAGAGTTTTTGAGATTTTCACTTGACATTTTGTAGAGACATTCTTGAATTAGTGTAGAATCGAATTAAATAAAAAAAATGTTGACTCCTAGAATGGGGGGTCCCCTTAAATAAAAAACACACAATTTATAATTTTGTAAGATAATTTACTCAAAAATGTTCTTTAAAATCTTGAAATAGTCCAAATGTGCTTCACACAGACGATATAAATTAAAATTGAACAAGCTCTTCAAAATTCGGAGATTTTCATGTATAACTCTGTTTTTATTCTTGGTTTAAATTACAACAAAATTTCTAACATTTATTTGTACCAACAGCTGGGCTGCCTTGATTGTTGCATTTTTTAATATTTTTAAAATTGCAAGGCCCAAATTGTGACTTCCACGAGTGCCTGATGGTCCCATAGGGAACAACTAGAATAACTCCATATAAAAAATATAAAAATAACCTATTCGAAAGTTGTAACGAAATTACTGTGTCAGTTGTAGATTGATTTCCATTTAAACATGAAGTTTAACAGTACGTTTACATTTAACCGGATTTCGTTAACCCAGTGGGTTTCAATTGTCATTTCCTTTGCATATATGCCAAATAAATCCTCATAAAGTAGGTTAACCCGGTAAAAAGTTCTAATGTACAAGGAGTTTAATACTGAATATACATTAAAAATTTTACCGGGTTTACCTACTTTATGAGCATTTATTTGACATATATGCAAAGGAATTGACATTTGAAACACACTGGGTTAACGAAATCTGGTTAAATGTAAACGTACTATATGTTGTTGAGATCAGTTTACTAGAAGTAAAAACGACACAAAATTCAAAGTTGTTGACATTTGCATAGTACAGGGTTGTCACATAAACATTAACCCTTTCAGTGTTTTTGTCGAATATATTCGACATTTAAAAATTCTCTCTTTCTTTGCGATTTTTCACTTATCCTATGTACCGTTAACATTGATGTTTTTGTTTTTGCTGAAAATCAGGCGAAACTGTCCGAGGTTTAAAATGAAAATTGCTTTGTTTTCTACACTCTATACCTTTATACGATTTTAAGTACAACATTTAAGATTTTTATTCCGACAAAAAAATTTTTTTTTTGACACAGAAAGGGTTAAGTGTCTTCACAGTTAATTACATTGTTAATGTGAGTGCTGATATAAATTAACTATTAACACCACTTCTCAATATTACAAATATTGTTTAAAACTAATTTATGTTATTTGAATTTTGCCTTGTATGGGCATCGATCTTTTGAAAGTAATTTGTAAGTGATTATTTATACTCTTTCGAGTCGAGCTTAATGATCGAAGGTTTGCAATGAAAAGGAAAGCCAGGAGAAGAACCTACGTACCCACCACTATGCGACGCATTTCGCCGTTGGTTAAGCGGCTCATCAGGCATATTGGGCTATGTGGCTTTACAAATGTCGTAAGTTGATAACATGTATTTATTCCGCCCTGATGCGAAACTTGTATATGCGAATTAAATAAATTCATTAAAATTCAAATTTTTCAAAGTTCGACATTTGTCTTCATTCTAGAAACAGTCCTTTTTCAAAGCAGATTTTTTTTAAGCTCGACTCGAAAGAGTATAAATAATCACTTAAAAATAAAACTAATTTATATAAACTCCAAATATGTATATAAAAATAGCGAATTAATCTAAATTACATAATAATCAGTTTTCGAAATTTACATATTTTAACCTTCTGTTAAGGCTTGGTTATAATGTCTGCTAACATAGACTCTGTTGGTCAATAATTAAATAATACGCTATTCGATCTATACAAGTCGGGAACAAAGTAATACTTTACATCTATATGCTTACTTCTAGGGCTTAATTTCTCATCTTGAAGTATCTTGAAGCAACTCTGGTTGTCTTCAAAAATGACCGGACTGGATATGTGGATTTCAAATTCCTTCATTAATTGCATAATCCATTGGAGTACCTGAGATGCTTCAGCAAGAGCCACAAACTCTGCTTCGGTAGACGATAAAGTTACATTTGCTTGCATAGCTGATGACAGCATCACCAAGCTTGAAAATGAAACCACTTGTAGATTTTCGATCATTGATGTCGCCTGCCCAATCAGCAAAGCCTTTCAATTCTAAATCGCTCTTAGATTCAACGAGCGATTTCAAGTCTTTAGTCACTTTTAGATATTTAGAACCCTTTTGACTTCAATCCAATCTCTTTCATTGGGGCAAGTAATTTTCCGAGATAATATTGAAATAGCAACTGCATCAAAGAAATCTTTACATCTTGAAGACCAAACTCATTTAAAATTTTTTCAATGTAACGTTCTTGTGACAAATAATAAAAACCATTATTGTAGCTCACTTCTATCCCCAAATAGGGTCTTAAATCACACAATTCCGTTATTGCAAACTGAGATTTCAGAACACGTAAAACATCTTCAATTTCCTTATCAGTCTTAGATGCAACAATAATGTCATCTAAAATTTCATCCGATCTAGATTCCGATACCTTTCAAAAGGGTGCTCGTGTAAGTTTTGCTCTCAAGCTGACCTCACAATCAAACAAACAAGCACGTTTCCTTGAACAAGCTCCTTAGCAACTGTTGAAGTAATTGCTTGATGACTTCTGTGGCCAAAACGACGATGCCAAATATGAATAAAGTCACTCTTACATTTCGATATCATATTTATAGTTGGGCAGACTTGCACACCAGCGTTGATGGGTTCTCTTTACATTTTTGATGTTAAAACAAAAATAAACATTAATGACATTTTTTTCCGAATTTTTTTAATGAATTTATATTTTGAACTTCCTTGGATATCATTTATGCTTTAAAAATATTAAATTTAAGAAATTCCGAAGAATAATTCATGTTTTTATTTTCCCTTAAACATTTTTTAAGAGAAATTTTGCCCATCATAGATCATATTTGACTTGTAAGACTGATTCAGCACAAACAAATTGTTCCTTAAAGTAGCTTTCGCATGGCATGTCCGTCCAGAGAAATTAAACCACAATTTCTGTCAAAAAACACCTTCAAACCGTCATAGATTCCGAACAGACAGTAAACTCCCGTCCAGCTCTGTACATTCTTAACACGAATTTCCTTGCCTTCACAAACTATTTTGCAGTCACCACAACCAGTCACCTTCAACACCGTACCATCAGCCAAATACACCCTTTCATCCTCTTGCTTATTAATTTTTTTCCAAATATGTCTCCTCACTACACATATGACAAGGTTGCAGCAGAATCAATAAACCAATCGCCATTTGCTTTTACATTTGTGATGCCAAAACAAAGATTTTTGTTGCCATCTTTAACAATATTTCAGCTGCCATATTTCTCTTGAACTCCTGTAGCAACTTCTTCTTCACCAAATCTAGCGTCAGATCTTCTTCTGAGCGCATTTCTAATAATGAAATTAGGTGGTTGTAATCATCCGGCAAAGTGCCCAGTAAAAATGCAACAGCTTTGTGTTCTTCGACCTTCTCGCTCAAATCACGCAAACGGTCCACAATTGATAAAAATTCATGAATGTGGTCTTCCATACATTCACCACTAACCAGCCTCTTCGACGGCATTTGGCGAAGCAGACTAACTTTGTTGGTAATGTTTGATTTCTCGTGATGTTTCTTCAAGGCGTCCCAGAAAGCTTTCGCCGCCTTTAGTTCCTTTATGAGTATTTTCTGTGATTCCTCCACAGCTAACCCAAAAGAAGCCCTTGCCTTCCCATCACGAATCAACTACTTTTCATCCGGCTCCTCAGGCACATTACCAACAACAACATCCCACAATTCCCTCACCAGCAGCAGCAACTCGATGTTAAATTTCCAAACATAGTAATTCGTATTTGACAATTTGGGAAATAATGTGTACGATGCAGCCATGATTTTATCAATTTTCTTGCAAAAAACCATAACCTGTTGTTGAGATCAGTTTATTAGAACTAATAACGAAAGAGAAATGTATGTGTACACAAAATGGCGTGTCATACATAATGACACAAAATTCGAAGTTGTTGACATTTGCATAGTACATTAACTTTATTAATATAAATGAACTATTAACACTAAAATACACATTTAATTAACCACTGAGTTAACGAATTCCGGTTAAATGAAAACGTACTATAATACATACTTATTTAATTTATGTATAACTTTGGGTACGTACATATAATTCTAGATTACTATTTAAAAATTTTCGCACGATAAATTACAGCGTAGTTCGCTCTCAGAATTACGTACATGAATTAACCCGTTCATACAACACTATTCTTAATTCATGTCATCAGAGTTTTTTATTTCAAACTTTTTGTTTCTTGTTTTACACCAAAATTCTAACATATTTGCATGAATTACATATGGATCTACATAGAAAAATTAATTCTCTTTCTCCTGACTATAGTATGGACCCATATCTATATACTTTTAATTCATCATTTCCATTTTTTCTGAAAATATTGTTGTTTTCATACATTTTTATATTTTCTAAATTCAAATGTCACGCTAATTAGAACCAAGAGGAAAGAAATTCATATTGCATTATGTAGATAACAAAATGTACATCCTGCTGCATATATAAAAACTAGACAATTTTTTACTTTTCATTTATCATTTTCAATTTTACTAAAAAAGTTTGAAAATTTTAAAAATATTTTCAAGCTGTCAAAATTAATTTATTTTCGATAAATGCTCTCAATTGTTAGGGATGGGACAAATTTCTTGGCTATTCAGAGAGTGATTCGAATTGAACTACGTACAAAAATCGGTGTTCGCTCAGAAAATTTTGTATGGGGAACTAAGTAATTACTTCATAATTAAGGGTCGAACAACGAATGAGAGAGCGAACAACGCTCGTCTGTACATGGCATTACAGTGGATGGGTACAAATGTACCACGGTTATGATTCTTCAAAATTTCATCCAAATATCTGCATTATTGAAAATTGTACAGCATTTTTAATAAAAAAAGGTACAAATGTAGCCCCTTGGTTGATCGTAGGGTTATATATGGTCCAAAAATCTAAATTCAATCTGAATCGAATTTAATCGTTTTGGATTATGTTAACAGTAGAAAGAAAAAAACATTTGTAAAAAAATATAAAAATGGGTATCTATGTTCAAAACTTACTGAATTGGAAAAAACCGTATCAGAATCACTCTGTGGTTTAAAAAACGATCGATTTCAAAAACAAAAATTATTTCTCCGTTTTTAAATGTTTGTCCAAACAATATATATACCAAGTTTGGGGAAATAATTAATTCTGGCAACGCTTATCAAAAGAGACATTTAATAAAACAAGGCAATTTAAGAGAATTTCTTTTAGGCAGGCGCATAAATATTTTCTCTTATGAAAAGTTTTCGCACGCGATATGAAGAGAAATATCCGTACCGGTGCCAAGACGATAATCAGCTGCTGCACAAAAATAATCAGTTTAGTTCGGGACGCAGAATAAGCAAGTCGCGCTCGCAGTTCCGCGTGTGACATTCGAAAGAAGTACCATAAATATAACATACAAACATACACATCGATTTACTTATTGTGTATTGTTTTGATTTGCATTGCCAGAAGAAGGAAACAAAAACACAGCCAACCATAGAATCTCTTTGTTTCTGTGTATGTATCTCAAAAGGTAGACCACGATTCTTAAATGAATGAAATGAAAATAATAAGTTGTACAACAACAAATTATAGAATTCCAATTGTGCACCCCAAGAGGAAATCTAAAATGCGTTTATTATTATTTACTCGGTTTCAAATAAGAAAATAAAAACAACAACAACAATAAAAAATACACGTCGCATGGCCTTATTCAGGTGTTGGGTCGATATTCAAAAAAAAAAAAAAAAAAAAAAAAAAAACAACGTGTGTGTTATGTGTGTGTATAAAAATACATCTGTGTAAAATTTTGAAAAAAAAATAGAAAAAAACGAAATAAAGTCGTGTCGGCCGTTATAAATCAGAAATCAACATCACGCAAAAAAGGTCAATCACCTGTGCGTGTGTATCTGTGAGTGCGTAAACCTGTTCAAACAGAAGTCATCAATTAATGTGGCAATTGTCAATTTGTACAAAAAGAATATGTGCGATTCTCTCTGTGTGTGCGTGTGTGTTTAACTACGTACATTGATGAATAGAAACTCTGAATTGAAGAAAATAATTGTTTACCAATTTCTAGTTTTCAAGTTAAAAATGAGAAAAAAGACGTAGCAAACTTAAGCACAAGTTTCAATCAATAAATTAAAAGTCAGCAAAATTCCAATTCTTTTCAAAGCTCTATTTTTAACATTTTCCGATTCTCTCTCACATCGCCATACAAAAACATATCTGTGTTCCACATGTGAAATGTCCCAGCGATAGCATCAATTTGGCCAAAATACAACACCGTGTATATTTATTACGTACATATACTAAATTATGGCAATGTATTTGTATGTTGGGTTTTTAAATGTCATAATTTGGCTGAAATACTGCAAGAACAACAGCAGCAACAACAATAATAATATGAAACCCTAAAAAAAAGAGACAAACATCCAACAAAAGGTCTGCCAGCAATTCCATTGTCGCCATAGTCACTATGGCACAGTGGCAAGCAAGAATTACACCTCTTGGAGAGCTTCGCAACAATCCAACCAACCATTGCAGCAATCGAGTGTTGCCAGCCTTTGCCAACATAAATTTCCTACAAATTTTTGGACATTTTTAATGCATAACACAGTTCTCGAATATAAATTATTTTAAACCGTATTCAATCCGTAGAGAGAAACAGGGAGTCATATCACGGGAATTGTTGAACCTCTAGCTTTCTGAAATTCCACAACCACCGGACGGCATAAATATCGTAATGTATGCGGATAATTGTGATTGGCGTCGGGTCCCATTATCGATGACATTTGTCAAAGGTTAAATTTTTTATATAGCCAAGTGAGGAATATCAAGATATCCGCTGCTAAATCCATAACCACTCTGTTCATTACATCGACGTCTGAAATGAAGCTCCTGCTGAACATCATGGTCGATGGTGTACTAATTTCAACAACAAACTAACTACCCCAACATTTTGGGAGTAACATTCGATAGTTTATTTATTCTCGGTTTCAAAAAATTTAATTTTGTATTTTTATTTAATTCGAACCTGCATCAATTCAAGAATGTTCCAAGTGAAAATCTCAACAATTTTTGAAAATATAGCCGATTTATTGGGTTAGCATAAAGTGAATGCAAAAGGGCTTCTAAAACTTTAAACACGTTTTTCTCCAAGCGATAACTCAAAAACTAATAACCCAAACGATTCAAAATGTTGGGACCCTTAAGTCATCCGCGCTAGTCATTGCTATGAGATGAGAAACAGGAACAAGGTCGTCAAGTCGTTTGCCGACAGCTCTTGAGGTGATGATAAAGATACTTTGTTGATCGGTGGTTTAGTATGCGGCTGTACCTTATGAGGTTTTATCGCTAGAATCATCCATGCCATCACCTTATGGATAGGATTCTCCCACCCAGGCATGTAACGGTATAAAGCTTCATTTACACGATTGAAGGTTTCTTCCAAATTTGTCTTCAATATGCTTCATTCAAACTCGTGTAAACAGCTAAATTTCTTCAAAATTTATTGAACAAAACTTTTGAAGATTCTATTGATGCCGTGTAAATAGGTATCAAAATCGCATCTGGCAATATTGATGACTAGAAATATTTTGACAGCATGTTCATTCTTTTGATCAATACATATGTACATGTTTTTATTTACACATTTTTGTTGCGCTAAGGGCCAATGAAATTAAATCACTTACGAGTTAAATTATAACTAATAAATTAATATGAGATGGTAAGAGAACGTCAGACTTGAATAGCTGTCCCCAGTCGCTAAAAATCTCAATGTTATTGTCAGGCGTTCTCCGGGGCATAAGATTCCCTAATATTAGTATTGGCCTTTTTTATTAATGGGGTGACTAGTTCAAGCAGGTCATCAAAATCGTCTGGTGACATTCGTGCAAAGTTTTTGTATAGTTCGGGATCATTCCGTTTTAATCGCTCTCTTTAAAGAAACATACACATCATCACCTTCCAAAAGAAAAGACCGAACCCAATGTTGCTTTTGTTTTCTTCTTTTTTCATTGTTCATTTCTTCCTCCAATATTAAAAATTGCTGATGGCCGTGTCGTCGACCATAGTTATTAATCCTAAACTATTTCTCAAAATAATCAAAACAGCTGTTCAAAGTCTATATTTTCAATATAAAAAATTAGCAATAGTGTAAATTAGCTTCAAAACATTTTGATCAAAATAATTTGAAATATATTGAAAGAATATTTTTATCAAATTTTTGAAACGTGTAAATAGGACTTGAAAATACATTTTCAATATTTTGATAAGACTTCAAAATGCCTTCAATCGTGTAAATGTAGCTTAAGAGAGAACCCCTAGATCAACAGGTTTATCGAGCAGGAATCACCAGCATTCACACAGACGACAGCCTTAATTTGTTTTATCATCATTATAGTTGTTATTCTTCCTGTCTGTCATGTTCCTTTTAATAAAGATGTAATCTTAAAAAAATATTGTAAACAAATGTCAATATTTTCTTCCTACACCCAGACAAACAATAGTTTTGAAACAAAAAACTGGTTCATAAATGAAGAAATTCTCGTCTGTTAGGGGTAAATATTAATTAAAATTAAGAACTATTTAATGCAAATTAAGGCTGTCGTCTGTATTTGGTATAATAATGCCATTGAGTATGGAGTAATATGCTCAAACGGGGGCCAATATATTCCATCTTTGTTGAAATATCGCTATATGGGGATATTTCGCAACTTGGCCAATTCGTATGAAATTAGATTTAAAAAAATGCAATGACAAGTCCCGTATCCCAATTTTCAAATATATTTGCATGAATTCATCAATTATTACTAAAATTATATTGATGACCAAATATTACTGAAATATAAATCGATGTTACAGAAGAAGAATTATTTCAAATTTTCTGAAATAAACTATAAAATCCCAAACCTTCAAATGTATATTTAGATACTTCCCAGTTTCTCCAATACGACATGTTCTTGATTTTTTTTATAACTCGTTCCAAAACGTACCCGGTTTTGGGGTAAAAAAAAGAATATAAAAAACAAACTGGCAACATTGCTGACGTGTGCGGTTTGTTTGCTCATATGAATGGTTGTTGGTGTGTGCGGTTTTGGTTGTTTCTCTGTATTTCATTTGCTCTGCTGTCTTGAATTACGTTTTACCATTTGCTTCCACCTCCCCCATAGTTCAAGTCTAGGAAACACGCCGACAAGCAGTCGCACATGAAATTCGCATTCCATGCAATATTCGTTCGTTTTATTCGCTTTGTTATAGAAAACACAAAGTGTATCGCCCACAGAGGCATGTACAATTGTTTTACCCTGTTTATCACCGTACCTTTACATCGCTATCGTGTATGTATGTCTTTATGACTGACTATAGCCAGTGTGTAAAATTCAAGCCAAATAAATTACCGAGAATAGAAAATCAAACAAGACAAGATGCGGAATCGTTGTGGTTATGATATGTACGTATGTATGTGTGTTTAGGTAGGAGCATATTATGTTTGTGACACCAAACATACACCACGACGACAAATAATTGAATTGAATTTTTCCATGACTAATGTGTATTGATTTGAACAACATTTAAGCTGGTGATATTTAGGCCAAAATTATGACACTGAAAATGCATTCGGTTGACGGTACTATTTAACGGTTTCGTTACTATTATCGATCGTCATTGTGTTATTTCATACATATTCAATTCATTTGACATTTTGTATAATTTGTAGTTGAAACGAAAACATTAGGTTTGTCCGATAACTTACTGAGTAAAAATTATCCGTAAAATCCAGTAAGAAATCAAATGTATGTGTCGCAATTTGAAATTGTTAAGAAATTGGATACAAAATAACAAATTTTAATAAATGAGTTTTATATACTTCATGTTATTATATATTGCTTAATATGCCAAAAAAAAAAAAAGAAATAAAATATTCAGATTATCGCATTGATTAAGGCTTGTACCTAAATTCATGAGGATTGCACCTAAATTCATGCGTACGAATTTATTCACCTCAAAAGTTAAATGCATGTATTTCAATGAATGTTACCCAAATACACATTGCGTATACAAAGTAGACAATTTTCAACATTGACAATGCGTATTTTGGATTTACAGTTATTTGTTTAATAACATGTTGTTGTTAATTTGTAATGTTTGAATTGTCAAATTACCATGTACATTTTTAGAGAATGAATAATATTTCTTTTTCCACGCTATATTCGCGTCTAACACACTAATCCAATTTTTCGAAGATTTCTCCTTCAATAACGTCGGGACGACCTGACGAAATATCACAGAAACTTGATTGTTCAAGAGTAAAATATATAACGCAATCAAACATTATGAAAAACTCAATCGTTTTATAACATCCTTCGAAAGAGATTCTGAATAACTTCCCATAGGTCAGATCGATTAATAGTTAATATATTAGAACTGCACCAAGGATATGGAAAATTTTTTGCACAACAACTGGGTCTAAACATATCCACAGTAAAAACCTGATTACGAGAAAATTACTTGTTTGGGTGGAATATCAGGCGTAAGCCACATGTGTCCGAAATAAACCTATCTAATTTTTCTAAGAAAAAAAACTATTTTCTATTTTTTTATAAAAACTATTTTCTTACTAAAATAATTTACTGTAATATAAACAGAAACTAAATAAAAAAAATAAGCCAGGAGAATCACTTTTTATTACACTCTAAATTATTTTTGCCACACAAAAAGTAGTAATTTTCAACAGCTTTGTTGTTGTAAGATTTTAGGCAGAGAGTTGTAGTTGTATTAAATGAAATACTTTGTTGATATAATGAAAAAAAAAAATATATATATATACATTTCTACATTATATATATATATATATATACATACATTCCTTATTAACAGACACGTATAAACCTTGAGGAATATGTTTCCCATCATTGAAGTATGCCCTCTGCGAGGCAAAAAAGCTGCACATCAATTTCATTGCCGCCTCCAATTCAGATTGATGCAATTTTTTTTGAGGGTTTGGCTTTTATTGATATGAAAATGCATATCAATATTTTCAAACATTTCTTTTCCTTTTTAATGGATTAAAATACACAAAGTTTCCACGAAAATAATTGCTTCCGTTTACTTCTTCTTTAATCCAACACACTTTTTGTTGTAAAAGAGTGTCTTTGCTACAGTATGTGTTTAATTTTAAGCATTTTCTGTTGAAACAATGCTTTTTGATATTATTTCTGCTTGAAATTAAACATTTATACAAATTACACAATTTTTTGTTGAACTTTCAAGAAAGTAAACAAAAAATCACAGTGATCTTAATTGGAATTTTCAACAAATAATTTAGAATGTAGGTAACAACAATATTGGTATTTTGAATATAATGCAAGCTAATAACTTTTCTTAACAATTGAAGGAATTTTCTTATTAATTTCTTCATTTATGAAACGTGTCGCCATTGTATATTTGACAACAAAACATAAACATGAAAATTCTTACTGAGTAAATTTTACCAGTAAGAATTTTTCAATACTCAATTTTAAGATATCAAACAACATTTAGTAACATTTTGTACAAATTGTTAGAATTTATTGGGATATCAAACAAATCAATTTTAAATTCAAATGAAATAGTTGTCAACGAAATGTACAAAATAATGAGGGGACCCTCATTCTCGGTTTCAAAAAATTTAATTTTGTTTTCTATTTAATTCGAACCTACACTAATTAAAGAATGTTCCATTAAAATTTCAAGTGAAAATCTTAAAAATATTTATTGTGTCAATATCATGCGACGGCAAAAATGCTTCTCAAACTTTAACAGCCTTTTTTTGCGAATGGCGGGCACGAAAACTCGGAAAACTAATAACCCAATCCGTTCCAAATGTTAAACCTTTATTCTGTACGTACATAACTGTCGTATGAATTACGAAAAATGCAATCAGTCCAGATCTTCTTTGTTTTCTAACTGTGCTTGTGGTCAAAATATTGTATTTTTGAAATGTCAAATTTCATAGGTGCGCCATAATAATCCTAGTAATAGGTTGAAAGAAATGGAAGGAATTCAAATAAAACCCAATAATATGCGATTAACGCAAATATTTCACTAGTCCATGCAAAATACATTTTAAAGTTAGAGCTACATAAACATATTTGCTCGATTGAAAAAAAAAATGATTGCGATGATGTCGTCTTCATAATATATTAGTATAAAACAAATACTCGTACCCACATATGTTCATATCTGTACTGTAAATATCTTGAACAAAAATATATTCAATTTTTTTTGTCTAAGGCTACCAAATATGCAGCTCGTTTGTATTATTAGATAGGTACATATATATTTTCATTTCTCATTGCAAATTAGCATTTGCTGTTAATCAATTTATGTCAACAGATATTTTGCAGAAAATATTTTTCTTGTTCATTAACTAATGAATTTGGAACACACAGTTTGTAATATACATTTTTTCAAACTGATCAGAGCAAATTGTGCTTCTTCTTATCTATTTTTCAAAATTGTAGAAAAAAGTCAGAAATACGTCTACGCAAATAAATTTTATTTTTATTGGTATTTATATTTCTGCTAAAGAGACGGCTTACGACCTGTAATTTAATACTTTATTCAAAGAGCAGGTGAAAATTTGAATATGCGAACGAAATATTATAAGAACCCAACTACAGACACTAAAACGACATTTAGATTAGAACTTTTTACATTTTTACCACATAAGGATTAATTTAAACCCATTAACGAAATCCGGTGCAATGTAAATGTACTATAAGGTTGGACAACTAAAGCATGGACCTATAATGATAATTTTCTGTGCAGAAGTATAGCAGCATCCAAACCCCTGAAATGTGTAACAAAAATTCAACATTTCAGCTTTCGAAATTAAAATCTTCTAGAATTTTGCCACCCCATATTGTAAAAAATTGCCATTTATATATGCAATCTTCGAAAATGTATTTTTTTTAACAATTTATGATAACAAACATGCCATAAAATAAAAAGCATATCAACAAATGTGATAACAATTACTGACAAACTGTATGTTTGTATACACAATTATTAGCTAAGTCCTGATTTATATTAGGCGAGTTTACTTGCGGCAATTTTTATCGTTCTCTTTTGAACTTGCTCCATGCGTCCATACAAGGCAATTCGGTTTCCAAAATATTTTTTTATTTGTTGTTTTTTTCACATTTAAATATATATAAAATGTCAACAAATACGAAATACACAAAACGAATTGCCAGAAAATTGTCGGTACGAGCAATTTTTTTTTCATTTCTATACCCCTTGCCCCTCTCTCCAACGAACAAAGACTTGCCGCAAGTAAACTCGCCTAATCTAAATCAAGACTAAACGATCTCAACTATTTTTGGGAATCTGTGCAAACTGCTTTACGAATCTGATCCATAATGGCAGCTAAGCTTATAATGAAGCAAATTCTATTTCGGGATATTTGTATTCGATAAATAATACTACAAAATTTAATTCTCTTAGAAAACATTATTTTAGCAACCTGTCGGTTTTTAATTCAGAGAAAAAAAACGAAACACAAAGGAAACATTTTACGTAGATTCGAATCATAAATCAAATTTCGGCATTGGCATCATTGCCTTATTTGGATATCAGATATTAAAGTTGTTGTGAAAATAATAAAAACAAAAGCAAAACAAAAAACCTAAACTTTGCTCAGCGTCCAACAATAAAAACAAGAAGTTTGACCACAATTTCATGTTTTGCGGAAAGGCGGTTGATTGCCGTTGTTTAACTGGTCAGAGTGGTGGTTGACGCTGGTGGCTCACTTGATTTGCTTGACTTACTTCATCAACGTGGTGTGGTTGGTTTGTGAATGCTAAAATGTTACTTCGAGTTTCGCGATGCCGTTGTGGACAATATTTGATACCAGCTGGTCATTGGGCTATTGCGAATTCAAGATTACTTTCAAATTGATGTGACTCAGATACTGTGCCGCTATCCAAAAAACGTAGTTCATATGTGGACAATGTAGGGTGTACAAGTGTTATGACCTCTTCTGTTAATAAGTATCGAATATATACATACATACGTTCCGAGTACATGATTTGTAACATAAAAATAAAATCGGGACATCTGTTGGTGTTTTGTTAAATGTTATGTGTGTGTGTGTTTGTGTGATTTTTTCCGTCATTGTGCTAATATTACATAAAAAATATTTGTTTTGCTGATAATATTGTTTGTTTTCTTTTACATTACCTATCAGCTGTTCTTCGTGTTCTATAAAGAAGACAAGAAACAGAATTCATAAAAAAGATAAACAAAGAAAGTGGATGATTTTAATGTAAAAAATATATAAAGAAAAATCAATAGAAATCTCCATCAACGAAGAAACCAACGAAGCAGAATTATTGAAAACATAATGCAATGATAAATTAGCAGGAAACAAAAAGTAAAAAAAACAACAGCAGCGAGAAGAAAGAATTGAATTAACATTTGACATTTGACGCTGAATAAGCAGACTAACAACAAAATCTTTTCAGCAGAACTACCATAACGTCGAGAGTTGCTGCAGATACTCTTTTTGCAATCTCTTTGCAGAGAAACGAAGAACGAAGGTAATTGTTGTTTGCTTCTGTAATTATGCAGTATTTAATTTGTTGCCATATCTGACAAAAATTGTATAATAGTGCAATAACATGTAATTATAGGCAACACTTTCACTTGCGTAATTCTTGATAACAATTCAAATAAAAATGCAGAATTATCGAATTCGAGTGAATTAATATAAAAGTCCTGATTTCCATTAGGCAATTATAATTTCGGCAATTAAAATAATTAGCATAAAAACGAACCAAAACGGCCAACCATCAAACCAAATTAAAGCATTAAATTTTGTTTTTCGTACCAAATTTGGTCCGAAATGCCTAAACCGTCAACTGATCCAACTTGGGAAAATTGACTCTACGCGCTTTTGATGGCACGTTCACGTCGTTCAGTGGAAATAAATGTCCTCATTTATTATTAATCACAGATTATTTTTTCAATAGCTTGAACAGTTATAGTTTCAACTGTTGGACGATTTATTAAAAAAAATCTTTATTATTATAGAAAACTACACATTATCTAATTTATATACATACACTTGTGGAAAAAATAATAAGAACGTTTTACTATCCGCTATAAAAATGATTTAAACTCTTTCTTATAGCAGCGTAGAATTCAGTTTAATCTTACGGCATTTAATATTTTGTTTACTCATACGCTTTGTTCATCTGTAATAATAATATATTTTTTTTAATAATATTTTTATGGGAAAGTTAAAATTTTGTAAAATGAAGCTAATAAATAACGTTTGCCTTATTCAGAAAATTAAATTTTGCAATCGTGATATATAACTTATTTTCAAAAAATGGGGCGTACTACTGATTCCGAAAGAAATTTGATCTTAAAATTGAAATATAATAGATTTTTCAATGGAAAATTGCTCAAAGTGTAAGATATGTAATGCTCTTCAATACAACAGAGAACCGTGAAAGAAAACGTGAAACTTCGGCACGATTGCACCAACTTATTGTTCGATACTCTAGGAATAACCATTTTAATCGTCAAGTTCTATTTAAAGTGAGATATGTGGACCTGTGACGAGTCGCACAACAGATTGCCAGAAACTGGACTTATGGATCGTATGTCAAGAAAGCTCCCTCTTTAAGGCCCAAGAACATTTGAACCGCCAAACGTGGAAAATGTGTTGCAGTCAGATGAAACAAAAATAAATTTGTTTGGCTCGGACGGAACACAGTCGTTTATTTTGAAAGTGATTTAAGTCCGATTTAAGTTGACATATATTTCAAGTTCATTATTTTGAAACGAATAATATAATTTTTTTAATGAAGACATAAAACTATTAAATTATAACGAATTTAATAACAATTTAACCTAATTTAAAAGAATTCGATAACTTGGTATTTCGGATTGGGGTCAATCAATCAATTATCCGGATTAACAAGTTTTTACTCAAATAGTTTATAAATACAATAAAATCTCGATAATACGAATCTCGTAAATCCGGATTATTCGGCAATCGAGTCTTGAGTTAGAATTATGAGCAGTGAATGTTTTCCTTGTCAGTGCAGTATTTTTGCACGACGTCTTCAGTAAAGAGGTCACACAAAACGTTACCTATTTTAGTGAAAATTGAATCTATTATGTCTAAAGATCATATTTTTGCCATGACTGATTTTATTCTTCAATAATAACATAAAAATATTTAAGTGATTACTAAACCTCAATAATCCGGAATAATTGGTAATCCGGATTGGGGTCTGCAATCAATTGTCCGGATTATTGTATTAAGAATATATGTATTCGTAAAAATTCTCTCAGCGTTTTTACTAACGCTGCGAATCTGTGGTCATTTATGAAAATTCCCAGATATGGCATCACTTTTGCTATTTGTATTTCCTGTTCTCTTTGTTCGTTTAACCCACTAATGCACAAAATAGTACTATAGCGGTGATTGCCAAACACGTTTTCTCTTTGTCTCTCTTTGCGTCAGACATTTTTGTTGATGATCTCTCAGTTACGCTCTCACACACTTACTCTTAATTTAGTTCTGTTCAACTCTGGTTTAACCGTCAAACAAAGCAAATCCAAATGCGTGGTGAGAACTCTACCTAACTACCCGATAATCTCTTTTCACATTGGTCGTTGTTCTCTTCATTACTCTTTAGTTGTCTAAATTCTCTGCAACTCACGCTGGTGTTGTAATTTGTTTTTGTTGACATTTGGCCGTGTCTCGCATTTCGTAAATATTTTTGTGACGATTTTGTTTTCGTTTGGAATTCCAGCCAGCCAGCCAATCTCGTTCTACTTTGGGGGTGAATTGATGGCTGTTGTCAACATCACAGATTTGCTGCTTCCCCATAACGACGATTAACGGCGACGCATTCAAGTTAAACAAAAATAAAAACCGAATAGATTTTAAGATTTTAATGAGTCCAAGTGGGTTGACACATGAACCGCATCAATTTACTTGTGTTCGGGTCGGGTCGGTGTGTGAATGTGTTATCAGAAGACGAAAGGAGTTTAGAAGAATGAATATTCGGTCAAACGAACAAAAAACACCACCGCTGAGCAGAGTTATGTAAACAGACAACAAAGAAATTCGAACTGTGACCACCACCACCGCCGCCACCATCAGCACCGCATCAGTCTCAAAATGTTAATAACGTGAGTTAGTGCGTGTGTCAGTTTTGCGTGGGGGATCACCTTGTGTCTCAATTCCGAGTGCCGTTGTAAACACCGACCCAAATAACTGAAATAAACCGAAGTAAAAGTAGAAAACAAACGAATCGCTTGTGTTTTTGTTTTGAGTAGTGTTACTAACATTTAAAATTGGATTCCGACAAGCTAAGAAAGAATTGATTGTTGCGAGAGGCGTCGCGTTAACGTGATTCATATGTGTGGAAACTTTCACTGTCCAAAATAAAGAAGAATTTCCAAAAAAAAAAAAATAATAATAAAATAAGCAAGAAATAGTACATCCAACTACACCCAACACCCATTCCTGCTTAAATTGATAGAAGGTGCACTTGTCTGTAAGTCGTGCAAAGGTGTGTATATTAGTGTGTCCAAAAAATAATGTATTTTCAAAGAAGGCATCTAGAATGTAAGATTCCACTCGATAGATAATTTTGGATATACCGTCGGATATTTTTATAACGACACCGTTAATAACAACATATCGAACTGCAATTGTAATTAAAGAAGTTAAATTTGTTTGCAGGACCTTGAAATGTTTACCGTAGACCCGGACAGATAGCCATGTCCGCCTATCCGTCCGTCTGTTGAAATCACCATAGAGATCGCAATATTTATGTTAGAGCTCTGAAATTTTCCACAGACATTGCTAGCACTCTTAGGATATTTGGTATTTGCAATACCAAATGTCCTAGAAGTAAATATTGCGATCTCTATCGGCCTACGTTTTGGTGTACCCCAATATAACGGTACCATCAATATTTGGAATTTTTGGGATTTTGAACACGTTTTCCAACCGAGTAGGCTGTAATTTGGTTTATCTTTGAATTATATATATCCGTACCAAAAAGTAATAATATTGGCCCAAGTTTCAGGTTAACGCCCATATAACGGTATTCTAGGATTTTGGACATACTTTCCAACAGAATTGGCTGTTATTTGGTATTTTGGGTTCTCATTGAATAACACATATCCGTACCAAAAGTTATTAATATTGATCCAAGTTTCAAGGTAGCCCCCATATAACGGTATCCCTCAATATTCGGCATTTTGTGGATTTTGGACACGTTTTCCAACCGAATTGGCTGCAATTTGGTATTTTAGGTTCTCATAACGGTATCACCACATCTCCAAACTTAAAATAATTAATGTTAACCCAAGTCGACCGAATTGACTGGAATTTGGTATTTTGTATTCTCAAATCTCACTACCAAAAAATGTATTGTTAAAGTTCCATATAACGGTACTATTAGATATTATGAGAATTTCAATCATATTTTTCTCACGTATTTTTCGGTATGTTCAAGGTCCTATCATAACATGAGTTTACTCCTAGGAACCCCCATTATTTTTATTCACCCTCAGGGCATATATAGTTTGACCGGGCCGAACTTAACATCGTTTTTACTTGCTTAATACAAATTTCGCCGGTTCTGAGCGATTTCGAATGTACAGCTAATATCACTACAAAAGCACACGCCAAGGTGTTATTTCACAAATCCGAGCGTTTATGGCGTTTATTAACGGTACGATACTTTGACAAAATAATACAAATGCGAACAAAGCCTGGGTAATTCAATCCGATCCTATTTTTATTCTAAGTTTGGCAATGCAGATAAAAGAATGGAAGACGAATAAAACTGTAAATGCATTTAGGAAAGTTGTTGTGCCGAAAAACAGCATTCACTACGATATGTGAATATACATATCTAGGATCGGATACAATCTGAGTCTCATGACGTCGATACGTTTTCATAATCAATTGTATTTACATTTTGACGAGATGTTGTTCGGCACACTCGTATATTGAAATCGTATGTTTGCTTTTCGGAAATAAATTTCCAAATATTTATATGAGAATTTTTTAGTTTTCCGTAGGGGATAGCACACACAAATACATAATCATCCGCATAGGGTGGTGTGCTATAATCCATAATGCTATTTAAATAGAAACGTGTCCGATGCCATATGAATAAATGCATTGTATTTGAGCTGAGCCGCCGCATTGACCTTTTATGAATAAACGAAATCGAAAGTGGTTTTTATTATTTTTTTCTACGTGCACCTAAATATTATTTTCCGAAAATCTTGCCTATATGAACTATTGCCTATATGAAAAAATCTCAAGGAAAAATGTATATGGTTGGAAAATCATAATATTCAATTACTAAAGGAAACTATATATCCGTGTAAATGTTTAGGAAAAATTTAAATATTTTTGTTTGTAAATGTTGCAATTAATAAATGCGTATGTGACACAGGCGAAATTTAAGCACAATTTTTGGAATGTTGTGGAGTATTTAACCAAATGCAAATAACCTGTTTCGAGAAAATGTTCATAAATTTCATTTACTTGGTAAGGACATGTTTGCATAGTTTAACAAAATTTCAATATTAAATTGTATTCGGAACTTGTATAGCATGTGTGTGCCTAAACTGTGGCGGATCATTACCATAAATTACAGGGCTGCTGCCCCCGCCTTATCATCTAAATTAAAATGTACTTAATCAAGAAATGTGTACACATGTATATTGTTATCTTGATTACGTGCTGAAATGATGAAGATTCTAACTGAAATAGAATTTTTCATTGTTTTTTGTATTTTGAGTTATTTTGTATTGGTGTTGTCTTCGAGATAACCAAAGATACACATCCGCTTCACATATTCAATTCAATTCTGTACAAAGACTGAACTTAGAATATGCCGTTTTTATCATCAAAGAACACACATATGCACTCACATACAAATGTTTACGCATCGTCTCCTCAAAAAACATTTTTAAACATCTTATCAGCGTTCTAAGGAATGAATTCGGAAAACTAACTGCCGCTTACGAATGATAGTATCAGCAGCGAATAGAATGTACGCCAGTGATGCACGGATAGATTGCACGAGAGTTTTTCTTGAATATTTCATTGCTTTACTTAAACAGGGGTGCTCGAGCCTGGTGCGGCTCTATTGCGATTTATAATTAAAATTTAAAGCAGATTGGGTGAATTCATCTGAACTTATCGCACGACCTTATAATTGGACCTTGCCGGGACACAGGTTCCATGCATGAACAGCATTGACAAAACCGTCCTATATGTATAGAAAAAATGGGGTCACTAGCTATGTACCATCAATTTTGGTAACATCGGCCAAAGTTATTACGTTCTTTCCTCCACATACTTTTTCTTTGAATTATTGTTAATACTGTGTGGCTCTAAATACAGTAATATGGCAACTCTCTGTTGTTTGCAAGAATTTTAGACATGATCGATAATTAATAATGTCACATGTAACGAGGGACAAAAAATTGCGTCAACGATAAATTACAATCATAATTTACTAGAATAGCAAATTCCAGTCGTGAAATGTGATCAGTTAGTATGAATGGCACAATTTGGAAAATATTTTATTAACTCTTTGAGCCCCGATTTTTTCCGCAATGTTAGGATTGACATCGCTAAATCCGTACGTTTCGAATACGAAGCGATTTAAATAATTTGGACTGTATACACAAATTAGTACTGTATACATTTTACCCTCTTCTCTATATTAAAAAGCTCATAACTTTACCAAAAATTTGATTTTTCAGATTTTTCTTTTGATATGTGTCGTCCATATGAAATTCATATATATATATATATATATATACTAACTTCATATTAAATATAAGCTCTAAAACATTTTGTTGCCAGTGGGCAACATTGGGCCACAATGGGTTAATGTTTTTATACCGAATGCATGAGCCGAGCAAAACATTGTACCGACATTTATTAAAAATTTAAAACTTAAAGGTCAAAGCCCAAGCGAAATGGTCCAAAACTTGGCAAAAAATGGCAAAATATACACCGGTCGGATGAATCTAAAATAAATTTAATTGGCAGCGATGGAAATTATGAGTCAGACGCCCTATAAAACCGTTAAGCATGGAGGAGGAAATATAATGGTTTGGGATGTTTTTCTTGGTATGGCGTGGCCCACCATATTGTATCAATGAAATAACGAAGTGATGCTGCCTTACGCCGAATGGGAAATGATCTTTAAGTGGGTATATAAGCAGGATAATGATCCAAAACACACTTTTGCGTTATGGCGTTGATCTTATGACATGGCCAGCATAATCTCCAGATCTATATCCAATAGAAAATTTCTAGAATATAGTGAAGGATAAAGTCGGACCATAAAAATGAGCAACAAGGGTGACTTACGGTAACAAATCAAAAGCGCTGTTATTCTATACCTAACAAAGGATTTGATAGAGTCAATGTCTCGGATATGTGAAGCTGTTTATAAAAACATAGGTTATACTACGAAATATTAGCTCAGAAGTCTAGTTTAGAGCAGCGTTTGCAAAAAAACGTTACACTATCGTAGTGTACCGTACCAGGAACACAAACACTAAACAATTTTTAGCGTTAGTATTCCGGTACACAAACATTAAAAAATATTTTAGTGTTACTGTTCCGGAGCACAACGAAATTCGTAGTGTACCGCTGTCGGAGCACTAAAAATCGTAGTGTACCGCTGTCGGAGTACTAAAAATCGTAGTGTTCCGCGGTCGAAACACTAAAAATGTTAGTGTTTCACTGTTCGGAACACTAAAAATTGTAGTGTTCCACTGGTCGGAACAATACAAATCGTAGTGTTCCACTGGTCGGAACAATACAAATCGTAGCATTCCATTTACTTGAACTGTAGTGTTAGTGGAACACAACGATTTTTAATGTACCGTTTTTTAGTGTAATGTACAATTTTTTAGTGTACCGCAGCTGGTACGCTTAGATTTTCGTTGTGCTCCGGAACAGTAACGCTAAAAATATTTTTAGTGTTTGTGTACCGGTAAAATACGTTATTTTAGTGTACCTATCCACCTTGGTACGGTACAGAACACTATGGAACGGTACCATAATGCTTATTTTCGAACACTGGTTTAGAGTTGTACAGTCCACGAGCGAACTAGTTCAAATGAAAGAATCAATTAAAAGATCGATTGAACTAGGTCATATAAAGTCGTCCTTTTTAGTTAATTAAAAGAACAAAGTGGTTTAATAGTTTAGTTCGAATGTGAACGTTTTACTGACCTAGTTCGATTTGGTCTAAATGGAAGCGGCACCGATCGAGTTTTATTTTGCATATTATATTAGTATCGATTTCATTTAGTTAACACTAATAAAAAAATATGTTGCCTATCATTACATTGACAGACCATGAAGGATGTAAATTTTATCAGTACTTTTGTGATTAAAAGCAAGCATTTTTTAAATTACTCTGAAACTTTTCTTTAAAAATCCACACCTTATAGGTCCATAAACTTTTCAGAAACTTTTCCTTAAATATCCTCGCCATATAGGTCCATAAAAGTGTATAACATTCCAATACAAAAAAAAAAAAAAAAAAACAAAAAAAAAAAAAAAAAATGTAAAATTGTTTATACACACACATCATAATCTTGCAAGAACACAAACCATCAACAAAACAAATCGGAGAGCGATGAACTATTAAAAGAACGACCGAAGTAAAACGACAGCTGAATAAAAGAGCTCCATTGCGAACGATTGAACTACTGAACTAGAAAACCGAACTAGTTCAGACAAAAGAGCCGAATTAAAAAGAGCGATCAGCTAACTGAACTAGATAGAACAACTCTAGTCTAGTTTCTGTAATTAATTTCAGTTATTTTTAATCCTTTTTATGTTTTGTAATACTGGGCTAATAAGATTACGAAATTATTTGTACTTTTCACCATATTAATTTTTGTTTTTAAGTCATTTTATGTTTTAATAAATTTTGATCTAAATTTTTTAAATTTTGAACATTTTTTATATATTTTTTAATGAATAAATGCATTTTTGATATGTATGAATAATAATCATTTCAAACAAAAGTAATTTATTTCAGTATATATTTATTAAAAAAAGTTATTATAAATTTCCGTAAAATGCCACATATTTGAACATAAATACTGTAAAAAACCATGTCGTTCAAAAAATTTTTGGTAATGTTTTAATAAATTTTGATCTAAATTTTTTAAATTTTGAACATTTTTTATATATTTTTTAATGAATAAATGCATTTTTGATATGTATGAATAAAATACATACATATTTGAACATAAATACTGTAAAAAACCATGTCGTTCAAAAAAACCATGTCGTTCAAATGCCCTGGGGGGCAGTTTTGAACACTTTGACTTCGTCCATTAAAACAGTAATAAAATATATTTATCAAGCTTAAAGTATGTCATATGTATATTCATTTTAAAGGTTACATATGTACCTATTAGTTAATATTTATAAGAAACCAAAAATTATAAAATAAAAAATTTTATAAGGCTTGAAAGAAAAAAGTGCTCAAAGGTGCCACCCTCTCCCCTAATAAAGAACTCAAAATGTGGCCGAATGCACAAAACATACTAAAATAAGTGTAACCTAACATGTGACAAGTTTCGATGAAATCGGTTTCCATTTAGATATTTTGCTTTAAATTAATTTATATAATTTTGTCCTATTGTAAGAATCAACTCTATATCTGACCAAAATTTATAGGTTGCAGAAAGTCCTGTTTAGGCTTCCATCTGTTGAATATACCCAAAGTGGTGAAGGGTATCATGTAGTCGGCCCCGTCCGACTTTACTACTTTCCTTACTGTTTTTTTATTGATTCAAGTAAACAATTTAGATTTAGATTAGATTTGTTTCTGTAAAAAATAAGAATAAATATGTTTATCAATAAAACGATATGGATTTTCAAACATATCCCATTATACATTTATTTAAAATGAAGTGGGCTGACCCTATTCTTTGTGCGTCACTGTACATTATTGTAAGAAAATCGTACAATATTTAGCAAAAATTGCTAAGATTCAGAGACAAGTACGTTGACGTACGGGTTTCTACATAGATGATAGACACTGACAGATGATAATGCTTTCAACTAACGACAACAAACATTTATTCTTCAAATGATTAACTCTCAAGAACAAACACATCAGATTTGCAGTGACGTAAAAACAAGTTAAACGGTACGGCATGATGAAATAATATCAATACGGGATCGTATTATTCAAGATTCAAAAGATTTGAAGTAAAGCCTATGTAGCTAAAATCTAAGAAGCCGAGATCAAAACACATGCTTTATACTTTTTGTTGACACTAAACGACGATTTGTTTAAAACACATGTACAGCGTATTTTTCTCTCTTTTTTTAAAGATTAATCACACGTAGTCATCCGTTGAAACTTATATTTCTTCTAAAAATCCAATTTGTTTATTTTAAACAAACTTTAAACTAAAGCAGATTTTATTCGAATTGTGATTACAATTCTAAATGACTGAACACATAAAATTTCTAGTTCGCATGTATGCGTGTTCACATATGTATTCACATTAAGAAATATATAATATCAGCAAATGAAAACAATTACGAAACTAAAATACAAATTACAAACAACGGAACGTCAAAAGATAAGGGTTCTTCTTTAAATTTTAGAAAATTGAGTAGTTTAGAGATCCAGAATGTTGAAAATGAATTCAAATACCACGGTGGAAGGTGGAAAGTAGTTTAGAAAATGGACTAGAATACTTCCGTTCTGAATTATTTATTGTAAAATTTTGAACTTGAAAATGACGTTACAAATATTGAGTTAAACATCCTAGGAGTAATAGCATTGTATGGGGAAATTTTCAGAGCTCTATTTAAAATGTTGCAAGTAATATCGCCAATTTAACAGACAGATAATAAAAAACTCATAAAATAATGTATCTTCGCAATCTGGATTATAGATTTAAATAGAGACAAACAATCCGGATTGTAGTTGTGTTATACTGAATAATAAACCGGATTAACGAGATTTTAGGTTTTTAATCTTTCCATATCCGTCATACACTTACAAATTTTTTTTTCATATTTAAATAATACTGCAGTTTTTATATTGAGTTTAGTTTTGTCCTAATTCTGTCCTTTTCATACTTCATATGATTCATTCAATAAATAAAGATAAAATTCATTGATTCATTTGGATATTTTCGCTACTCTATAGAAGTCTCCATTAAATCCGAAAATTAAAATTCAAAACAGCTAACAGAAATGCATCTTTGTTTTTATGCATGCTGATGAATGCCAATTCATCGACGGCACTTCTACGTAATCGGGATTTTAAATAAATAAACAGGAAACGAATCGATTTGTACGCACCATGAGTCGACAACAATTGAAAAAGGAGTTTGTTCCTTAAAAGGTCGACAGATTTAATTGTGACGTGTATTGAGTTTGTGTGTGTATTTGACCAATAATGCTTTGTTGTTGTTCTTTTTTCCATTACAACAGACAAAAAAAGTTAACCAGAGATCAGTGATCTCTTCGCAAGAAGATGAGGACAAACATAATACATGTCGTTTAGAGTAGTTAATTAAATTAATTTCATTGTTTAATTGATCATTGTCGGGAAAAAATATTTTTTTTTCAGTTCTGAATAGTCGTATTCATCGATGCAAGTAATTGCAATGTAAATGTAATAAATGCTATTGAGATAATACGTTATAATTTTTAGTCAGTTTGAGATTGTTAATAGGGAAAAAAATAAAAATATAAATAAATAAATAAAAAAAAAAACAAAAACAGGTATTATGAAAAATTCTCACACGAAAATTTTTTATTTGGTAAATAGATTTTAAAATGGCACCAGGAAACACTGAGTGTTGCCTCAACTCTAAGGAATTCAATTATATCTCTCAAAGTGGAATGTTTACAATGTTTTAATGAAATAACTCGAATTACAATTCAAAATTGCGTAATAATCCAGACTCTAATTGGACTAAGGCCAGATATATATAAAGAAAAATTGAAGAGTCTACTAAACAATATTCACAGCATACTAATATATATTCACAATATATATGAATATACATTTTTTAAATGGTACAATAATAAAATTTAAAATTCTTGCAATATTATACGACTTCCCATTTCTATTGGTTAGCAATGCGTTGCATTTGCGGATATAATGTTGCCAAGTGGTGAATCGACATACAAACTGAGGCTTTGTATGTGCTTAATACGATGCTAAAAATGTATTTCAGATACAGGTATAACAGAATTAAGTGCCAAAACGTGTCTAGCCTTAATTGCTGGAATAAAAAAATATTGTCTAAATAGATTTATTAAGAAGATAATGAATTTACGAATTTAAAAAGGTAAACGTATTAGAATATATGTGAATAAATAATACAAAAGATATTCATATATATTTTTGTAAAATAAATAGAAAAATACCAAATAAAGGGAAAATGCATTAAATTATAATAATTCTTAATGTTTTCTAATTTTTATGGGTATGGGAACCCCATTACAAATAATTGTTGTATTTAATCCCTAACAAGAAGCGATTCTTGTTGAACTTTCAGGGAAGTTCATTAAAAGGGGGCACCGAACTTATAAGGACATCATATTATCTGTATTAATCTGCATCCTTCATCGTACCTGCCAGTCGGCCTGCCTGCTACTATTAAAAATCTGAAGTTTCATTTTAACCTTCTTCAGTGGATGAAATATGCTATTTTATTCTCTGCTTACTCGTCGATGCTGTATGTATATTGGTATTAAGTCTTCGCTCCCTCTTTCTTTCTAGCTTAAGATTTTGTTGTTGTGTATTTCCGTATTTTTTCACATTTGAGATATTACAAGAAGAAATGGTGGTGTATTAATTGTACAGAGGTGAGAAGGTTGAATGAACTTGACGTTAAACATAATTATTTGCATGTACACAGACACACACATACATGTGCATAATTAAACTACCTTGTAGGAAATGTCAATAGTGAATCATCCATATTGACATTGTCACTAGTACTACTGACCGACTGTTGACAACTCCATGTGTTTTCCTATATACATTTTATAGGAACGTCATCGGGGGTAGTGAGTCAATAGAGACCATGGATGAAGTGAGTCAATAGAATCTTTGGATGTCCTTATTGAAAAATTAAATTTAATTTAAATTCGCGATTTTTTGTTGTTGTTTTTTTTTCGAAATAAACTTTCTATCACAAGTACGAACCGCGAAAGGAATATAACCCAACACAATTAAGAAAAGGGAAGAAGAAGCACATTAGGAAATCATCAGTAAATGCTTCTTTTTATTTAAGCTTCTTTTTTATTAAAGTAAATAGAATATAATTGACATCGCCGCAGAAAAAGTGTTGACAATGTCTCCATACTTGTAGAAAAAGTGATGACATGACCACCACCGGGCCCATGCCTAGATATATGAGATATATGCCTAGGTATTGACTTTAAGACCATAGAATATCTCACTGCTATTAGAGAATGTTTTTCCTTCACTATAAATTGGAAAGTTCATACTCCACTTATTCTTTGTTATGAAATAGCTACGTAGAAAAAAAACAGTAAGGAAAGTAGTAAAGTCGGACTGGGCCGACTATATGATACCCTTCACCACTTTGGGTGGTGTCAATGTTTCGAAGAAACATTGACATACAATTGAAAGAAACTTAAATATGTGATCTTTATCTATATCTAAACCGACTAACATCAATCCCTACACATGTCATTCTGCTACCTATGATCTGTTTAAAATTTAATCTCAATCAGAAATCCATTGAATATTTGGCGTACAATTAACATGAATAAGTCAAAATTATATATGGCAGCTATGCTATATCTATATCTGAACCGATTTCAAGGAAACTTGCAAGCGATTGATTTATATTAACTTCAATATATTGTATCAATCGGCCTAGCTATGGACTTGTAAATCTAAACCGATTTTCACGAAATTTTGCACACATCATTCTAGACTTAATTTGGTACGTTATGCCAAAATTGGTGCAAATCAAAAGATTTTCAGGGCATTGGTGCACCACTTACGTAAAATCGGGCGAAACTATATATGGCAGCTATATCTAAATCTAAACCGATTTGCACGAAACTTAGCACACATCATTCTAGACTTAATTTAGTACGCTGTGCCAAAATTCGTGCAAATTGAATGATTTTCAGGGACTTTGGTGCACCATTTACATAAAATCGGGCGAAACTATATATGGGAGCTATATATAAATCTGAACTGATTTTCACGAAACTTAGCATACGTCATTCTACACTTAACTAAGTACGTACTATGCTAAAATTCGTGCAAATTGAATGATTTTCAGAGACTTTGGTGCTCAATTTACCTAAAAACGGACGAAAATATATATGGCAGCTATATCTAAATCTGAAACGATTTTCTCCAATTTCAATAGGGTTCGTCCTTGGGCCAAATAAGTGACTTGTGTCAAATTTCATTCAAATCGGCTTATAAATGCGACCTGTACTTTGTTTACAATATAACATCAACAGACGGACGGACAGACGCACGGACGGACGGACATGCATAAATTGACTCAGAAAGTGATTCTATGCATATTCTCAAAAGGAACCATGGGTCTATCTCGATTCCTTTTGCCTGTTACAAACATATGCACAAAGGTATAATACCCTGTACCACAGTGTGGTGAAGGGTATAAATAGGTGCATTTTTTCATTGTATATTTTGAGTGTGCACTCAAGACTCATGCTAAGGACGCCATTGTTCATTCTAATAAATAAAACAATTTAATTTCCTATAAATTCCAATAGCATTGCTTCTTTCCATGTCATTGAGACATGCAATGTGCCGAAATGTTGAAGGGTGCATATTTCAACACGTTTTTATAACCAAATCCTATGGGGGGATATTTTTCCTTTTGGTGTATTTTCCATCAAAATAAAGAAGGCCTAACAAATGGAATGTCATGGCTGCAATCTGAATCATCACTGGCTTTGCCGTGACCTCCTCCCTGTAATGCAAACAATGATTATATTGAATTTCATCTGTGAAAAGCTTTTCAAAATAAAATTTAGACGTGTGTGTGTGCGTGTGAGCCGGCACTCAATGTAATACAATGTCCTTTAGAGCCGTAAATGTTTTATGTTGGAATTTATTTTTACGTGTTGCAATTTTTTTTTTTGGTTGGCTTATACTGACATAGTAGGACAATGTGAAAATATGTGCATTGAAATCTAAAGTTAAGAAGTTCTACATTGAATCAATGTAATGAAAAGTGTAGAGTATCCAAGTAGTTCCATTATATTTTGACAATGAATATTACTGCGTTTAGGAGTTTACCTTGACGCTTTTATTCATTGTGTCCTTGATATATCTATGCCCAGGGACGAGAATGTATAAAGACGTATTTCGTTTATTATTTCCCCACAGGTTCTCTTGTATGTGCGACCAATTACATTGGTGTATGCTCTTTTAAAATTAAAACTATTCATTTTATGCAAAAAATGCATTTCGCAATAGTTGAATTATTAAATATCAACAAAAATACGTTGATTGAAAATAACATTACCTTACAGTGACATGATATACGTCTTTAGTGATAGTCTATAGGTTGAAATCTATCCAGTAAATTTTGCATTTCGACAATTTTATAAAAACAAATTCGGAATGCTATTTTTAAATGCTATAAATAGAGTCTCCTTTTTTAAATTATATTATTATGTTTAAAATCACAAAAAATAGCACCACACTAGCAAACTATCTGTATTGATTCGCTTTTTAACAATGTATATTCATTTTAAATCATAAAAAAAACTAGTCCTCATTTACAATTATATATATATATATATATATATAGTTCGGTTAATAGTCAGTCTGCTGTATCATTGATGTTTTTTATACCCTTCACCACGCTGTGGTACAGGGTATTATTTTGTTGTTGTTTTTGCCGCGTTCCTTTGATTATTGTGTGTCAATCCCGAGTGTCGAAGCAAAAGAAGTGGCAAAGTCTTGCTTGTATGTATGTCGCCAAGTTACATGATATTCGGTCACCTACATTGTTGTTGACATATGTACGTATATACATAAATAAGACTGCAAATAAGCATACAATATATACATACATATATGAATGATAAAATATATATGTATTTGGTTTTTTTTACAGAGAATTTTTAGTTGGACACTTTCAACTGAACTAATGATAAGACAGTGACATGGACTATTTCGCAACAATCGTTTTATAATTGTGACAAATAGATTTATTACAATTTATAACGGATAGTCGGACACATATAGCTTGTAGAGCATGTCAGTCGATCTAATATTTAGAATGGTTACAAATAATGTCTAATTTGTATACACTAACAACATAATACCGCATTAAACATAAATGTCATGAAATACCTTCTTTAAAGTATTATTCAAAACAACCATGATTTTTCGTTGACCAAATTCCCTTCCCTATAAAAAAATGTATTGGAGTTCAGGTTATAAATACTGCCTCTAGAGCGACTATTAAAAATATTACTTGTTTTTACCAAAAAGGTGTCCTCATTGGCCAGAACCGGATATACATGAAAAAAATCTCGTGACGAGTGGTCGATAACTGTGGTCTGTACTTTGTTTACAAATTATAATGGGCAGATAAACAGACACACATATCTGCTAGTCGAGATATGATCGACATACTCTTGAACCACAAAAAGTTATAGTACCCTCACAATAATACACTTAAAATAATGAATTGAAATATTTTAATAAAACATGTTTGGCATTTTTTTTTTAATAAAATCTACTATTTATTCTAAATAAAGTTTTAACAACACTAACGATATATGGGGCTATCCTAAACTGAACCAATATTGTTAACTTTTGTTGGTAGGAAGATTTGCTACCCAATTAGAATTCAAAAAACAAATTATAAAAAAACCTAAATTAGGGAGTACCCTTCAAATGTAACTAATATGCATAAATTTGGTAAGAGATGTGTTGCCAAATGCGAGCCCAAAATACCAAAATTTCACTACAAAATCCCCTACGTATGGTGACTACACCAAAAAGTGGAAAGATATATCCCATTTTCTGCCCACAAATCATATTTAAAATAACAATGTCAGTGCAAAATTTAAAAGCTGCTTCTTATATATTGCGATCTTCATTGTGATTTCAACAGAAAGACAGACAAGTGGGTATGCCAAAGTCCTAAAATTGTATTCCGATCAAGAAAGTATATACTTTATGGGATCGCCGACGAATATTGAGTTGTTGCAAACGGAATGACAAATTTATGTTGGAGGAGTAAAAATTTCAATTTTATACCAAGTGTGGTTACAAATTACAAATTTTATCCCAAGTGTGGTTACTTATGAAAAATTGTCAAAGCCACCAAATATTTACTTTCCTGTTGGCAAAATTGGCTCTCAAGAATTACATCAAATATTGATATGGAATATAGGGTATCTGACCAAAAACATAAAAATATTCCGATTGTATGTCTTTGGTCTGACATCACAAAAGCAACAAATATATTTAGTTCGCTATAACTTCCACATCTTTTGCTATAGTTGCTCTAGTATTAACTCTTTACGTTTCCCCACCACCGCAACATCAACAACAACAATAAGCATAAATAACGTTTCTTTGCGGAGGGCACCATGATGCACATCAACCGCTTGGAACAGTGCGAAGATGTACTGGCAGTTATGTTGCGGAAAAGAAAGGAAATTGAATACCTGGTACGCTCCAATTCATTTCAATGCATGTTTCTGTCTGGCACAACGTCTTCATAGGTTTTCTCAAGCAACAATTGTTTTACAAAATTAATATTAGGGTCAGCTGTGTGAAATATTTCTCAGTGCCATAAAAAATTGTGTGTTTTTTAGTTAATTATGATTAGGTAAAAATATATTGCCTAAAGACATAAAAAACGATGACACAATTTGTAATGAATCTACAATTAACCCAAAAATTATGTTATATCCTCCTTATATATGATGCCAAGGTAGGGACGTACGCAGGATTTCATTTCGGGGGGCCCGATGTTGCGAAGTCAAATTTTGTCTTCCTTAAATTTTGCCTTCCTTATACATATTTGGAAATAGATTTTTGTCATATACTACAATCGCATCAAGTGGATTAAATGCGATTAGGTCGTGGATCTTTCGCTTTCCACATAGTGATCCACAGATCCACTTTCAGATATGTTTCATAAAATTAAAAAAAAATCTTCACATATATTGGTTTAACTATTTTTTTTTCATTTTCCAGAAATCTTCTTGTCATATTTAAAATTAATTTGTCCAAACATGGGACAAATTATGTAGTTCTAAAAAAAATACTCGGAGTTCCAACTCATTATATTTGACCTCTACTTTGACCTTCAACTTCTTAGAAATAAATCCAATTTTCCCTTATTTCTTCTACAGATTCGTTAAATATTTGCACATAATCATGCTGCTCAACTCGTCGTGAATGTGAAATGTAGTCGTGAATGTAATATGAATGTAGTAGTTTGAAAGATTTACTTGCTTCTTAAAATATTCTACATAATGTAGCAGACCTTTCCAAATTTTCCAAAGAATGAGCAAATGTCCAAAGTTGTAGAAAATATACTTCGAATTTTTCAAATCTTTGAAGGTGCATTTAAACTTAATTTTAAAAATGTGAAAAGAACAATGAATGTATACCGCAGAAATGAATTTTGATTTAAAAATGGTCCTCACTCCATTATAATTGCCTGACATGTTAGACGCGCCGTAATATTCTTGACCTCTTAAAATTTTTTATCCATACCCAAACTGATTGCTGTGTTTATTATGACGTTTGAAAATTCTTTTTCTGTTTATCCTTCTAATTCCACGTAGCAAAGGAAACATTCCTTTACTTCTTTAGATACCTTGTCAAAAAGCGGATGAGACTATATATGTATAGTTTCACCCGCTAAAACCCATAATGATGAAGCAGTCTTCACTTCTTTAACAGTAGACTTCTGCTTGTATTCATCATTTAGTTATATTAACTTGTTCTGTATTCTGGGATTCAGGTTTGTTGCATTTTTGGGTGTACTCTCAAAACATTGTCTATGCTATGCTCGATATAAAGTCCTGAGTCCTCATCATCGCATATTCCATTTTTTCGTGGGCGGTTAAGCATTCAATAGCATCTTTTCAATTTGTAAGAAGGTGTGACAGAAGTAAGCACAAAAAGCACATTTTGCTAAATGTGAATATGCGATACAAGAAACCAGTGGGCCGGGCCGGGTAGAATTGAAAAACGGGCCGGGTATAAATAAAATGAAAAACAACTCAGTTCGAACACTTTTGAACGTACAAGAAAAAATCAAAATATTAAGCGATTTTTAATATTTTATCCACAATTTATACTTTTCTTTAACTTTAAATGTGTTTTGACATATTCTCTACTAGTTTTATTTTGATTTCGTCTAAAACTTTGTTACATTACTCTTATGTATGTAGAAATTTGGGTAATTCTAGTAGAATCTAAATTTTTCTGTTTCAAATCTAAACTTATTAAAAAAAAATCGGGAGCTATCCCTACATAATTGTTGTACAAAAACAAAATTATTTTTATAGAAAAGAATTGGATGCCAGGAATTGGTTATTAGGTTTGGTGATAATATTTCAATTAAATTTTAATGTTATTTGTGATACGTGTCCACGTACAATCGTCATTGCACATTTTGGGACATATTTAATAAACATGTAAATCTGATGTATAGTTCCAAGTTTGTTTTATTTAAAAACAATTATGGACCAATATGACCATTAAAAATAACATAATATCAAAGATCAGCTATCAAAAAGTTCTTCTGAAGTTTAAAAATTACAAATTAGGGATGAAGAGCTCGACTATCTACGATGTTTATTTTTCCGCTTTAGTATTTTTATTAAACAACCCCCCAAAGTTTTAAACTTTTTCATAACACTGCAATATTTTTCCAAATCATAAATGTTTATTTAATATACGTACATACGTTTATTTCTATCTAGAATAGCCCACAACCAAAATATTATAGTTAATAGTCAACTAAAAGATTGATTTTATTAACGATGACAGATATTATTTTGAATTCATGACACATGGCGAAATGTTGAAAAACTCCTCTTATCGCCGACGTTTTGTTAATTCAAATGAATGTTATGTTTGCCATCAAATCTACATTTGAATACCAAGCAGAAGCTACGAAGGCAGTATCGTATTGAAAAATAAAAAAAATATATTTTAATTTTCGTATTTGGCTACGTCTTGGTAATTTCCGAAATTCTTGCGGCACTTTTTTTTACTTTGTAATTACTCCAAAGTTGCTTTATTTTCTGATACATTCGTACATATTAAGTGGATCGATCTTTTCTATCCGGGTTCATGTTTTTTATTGTCTTTGTTTTGATAATGGCCCCAAAGAAAGAGGAATACTATTCAGGAACATGGCCACTATTGTTTAAGCGTCATTTCTGTTTACTTGTCTAACATTGTACGTACATATGTACGTTTATATGTAACTGTTTTTGTCAGTCAAAACGTAATTCGTAATTGTGATACATTTCACTGTTAACAGACAGACGGACATACATACTCGCATACCCACATCAGCAATCAAATAAATTCCCATGTGGCTGAGTATATGTGGAGGACTTTTTCGTTGTTCTCGGTGAGAGTGTAATATTGCCTGCCTGTAAATAGCAATGCTTTCAGGACAAAATGTCTGCGTACAATCACAGTGACATGATTTAATTGACTTTGGGTGTGACATGGGCCTCTAGAGTCGGGCCCCAATGCAATGGGGAACTTCACATGACAGACTGGGCAATTAGTTGCATGCAAATATCTACTGGTAGATTTGCTATCACTCACTCGTCGTTGTTGCAGAAAAAACAATGTCGTTTTCTGCAATTCTAGATTAAATTAACAATATCAATATATGTACATATCGTTAGCTAAAATGCAAAAAGGCGCAACTAACAAAAACACATTTGTGTAAGAGAAGCAAAAAACTGTTTTGAATGAAAACTATAAACATGTCATGTGAAATGAAAAATTGTGCCTGGCAGGGTGATGACGAATAATAGACTATAATTTTTTTAACAAATTTAGTCATTTAGTTTAATGACAGTCATAACAATTAAGTAAGAACGTGAATTTTTGTTAGTTACGCCTTTATGCATTTATCAAATAAACCCACTCGTAGTTACGTCTTTTTGTTTTTTGTTAATAGAAGCTCCTGTTTTGACCGCAGACGTGTAAAACTTTGTCAACACATGTAGTTTATTGACATTCACAATCTTCATTCAAAAAGTCAATTTTCAATTTTTTTTAGTTACGCCTTTTTGCATTTTAGCTGACGATATGTAACGATGCACACACTCACATAAATACATACTGTTTTAGTTATTAATTAATTGTTATTTTTATAGTCAAAACTAGAAACACGAACAAATTCATTTCCATGTCAGCAATGTAATTTTGACTATTATTATATTTTTTCAATAATTTCAGGAGGAAATGCTGTAGATTTGGATTGGATAGTTTGATAGTTGCAGCAACAAATTCAAGTTCCAAAAATCACTACAATTTTAAAGCAGTCATACGAATGCTGTAATCATGACCGGAAAGAAACCGGAAAAGACCGGCCATTGCAGTTGCAACACGGACCAGCAATATGTAAATCCTTCGTTTGAACAAGACACCAATATCGGACCATCGTACAGCTCCCGAAGATACAGCGACAATCAGGGTCAATCCGGGGAAGGTACAAGTGGCAGTTCGTGTCATGCTGCCACGGATAATGGCAGTTGTGCCATTCACAGCAATATAAGTTCACATCGCAAGGGTCACAGGTAAGTTCTAACATCAGCTCAACATTTTACAATTCATATTCAGTTGGAATTTAGGGCCCTTTAATTTTCCCCTTGACTACGCCAGTGCCTTACAAGCTTGTATTTGTCCTCTGTAAATAATTGACGTGTTCTAAAATCAATAACTCTTTTGTTGGAGGTCGGTCATAACAAACACGGCATGCCAGTCTCGCTGGTATTACAATTGTGGCAGGATAAATATGAACATCGTTCGTAATAGCCAGTCGAATGACTTCCTGAGTCCTATGCTAAATAGTGTCAGTGCCAGTGTGTTGACAGTGAGGTGTTACACGATAAAAAAATTAGACTTCATCTGTGTGGTAGTTTTTTCTTGTTGCTAACCACAAAAACTCCTTTTCGATATTTCGTCAAATTGTAGCACGTGAAAGCGTGTTTTGTTGGACAAACGAATTTCAATTTCCATTACACGAATAGTTGTTCATTTGCCGGTTTTCAACCAAAAGTCGGCTGTGTATGTCTGTCTTATGATTCCCATCAATGAGCTGGAACCAGTTGTCATTAATACAACTCATTGTTAGTGACACATCGGATCAGCTTTAGTCAATACTTATAAGAAGTTTCCTTGACAATGCTAACGACTGCTAACTCCCTATAACTGCAGTACTGTGACGATAACTACGTCATTGCTGCAGGAACTGTCTTGGTTACTATCGACGGTCATAACAAGACACGTTAGGAGAGAGCTTTATGATCTAGATGAAGAAGACCTTTAGATTATGAGGCTGTACTAAAATCTCTCATGCCAAGTGCCCAGTCTGTAACTCCTCGACATGTATCACCTTGTCAACCCGTACAGGTTACAACGTGTCTGAATTTTTAACAGAATATTAAGAACTAGATTGATGAAAATAGTGCATTTCAGTTCCTATAGCAACTATGTCTGTCATTGATATTTATCGGTTTCAAATAATTTACCAACATTATTTCAGTGAAATATTCGGTCTAGGATATTATTAGCACTGATATTATGTCCCCCATTAGAAACTGTAAATAGTTTCTGGATAACATGTTTGGATAAAATCCATTTTTTTATCCAAGAATGGTCTATAGCCTAGTACAAAAATTATCTGTCATCCATTGTTTAAATGGTTTTCTGTTAAATGTCCTTTTGGATAAACTCAATTTTTAGTTTTAATGGATTTTACGGGAATTTTTTGTGGGTTCCTCTTTTTAATTTATTTTTCATTTTCTTATTGTGTGCCCTTTATAAACATATGGAAGTACATTTAGAAATAATTATATACACAGAATCTCTGAATTTTATTTGTATTTTTCTATTACAGACGACAGGAGTCAATGTACCAAATGACCGGCCTCTATTCGGAAACGAACAGTGGCGATGACAGCAGCATTGATTTAGCCGAAGATAGTACATTAGCCAGTGGTCCATCAAATCTCATTGGCAGTACTGCAACTACGACAATGTCAACCGTAATTACAAATAATGCCCGAAATCTCCACGCCAAAACATCATCCTGCTCAGATTCGGTAATAAAGTGTCACAGCCGTCAATCGTCGGCTGTCCTAGGAAATACCCTGCATAGTCATAATAATTTACATGGAAATCAAAATGCCTATGCTGTGGCAGGTAATAATGCAACATGTGGCCTTAATGACGATGATGACGATTTGCGTTCCCAAGACTGTGGCATAATGGCGTGCCGTCCCAGAGGCGTACAGAAATTCGCACGCATAAAGATATTCGTACTCCTATTGTCGATGTTGGTCACACTGCAGCAGGCACTGAGTTCGGGCTATATCAATTCGGTGATAACAACCATCGAGAAGCGTTTTGAAATACCGTCCAGTTATTCCGGCTTAATAGCGTCCAGTTATGAAATTGGCAATGTGATTACAGTTATATTTGTAAGCTATTTAGGAAGCAGGCGTCACATACCAGTATGGATTGGCATTGGTAAGTTTGCAAACATTTAATTATCGATTATGTTTTCCACATACAATGGGATAATTTCGTTGAATAGGAGCGGTCATCATGGGAATTGGCTCTTTGGTGTTTATGGTTCCACATTTCACCGGGGAACCCAACCCTGGTGTTAGTATAGCGAATGAAACAACGGACAACATATGTCGCAGTGCATTAGTGCGCAACCAAGACATGGACCTGGGAAGATTGTCCAGTGGTCTATCTAATCCGCCCCTGGCACCACACACACTGCGAGAGGACAACTGTCTGGAGGGTAAATTGTCTACCTTTGGTCCTGTACTACTATTCGTTATCGCTCAACTGCTACTGGGCTGTGGTGGCAGTCCTTTGTTTACCTTGGGCACAACGTATGTTGATGATCATGTGAAAACCGAAAGTTCATCCATGTATATTGGTTGTATGTACAGTATGGCTGCATTTGGGCCGGTTGTTGGTTTCCTGTTGGGTGCCTATTTGCTGTCCTTCCACATGGATTCGTTATCCTCTTCAATAATTTCGATTGGTATGCGAGCGATGAGAATAAGCTCGAATATATTTAGAATGATAACATTTGATAAAATTTCTTTCAGATCCGGGTGATCGTCGATGGGTAGGAATGTGGTGGGGAGGATTTCTATTGTGCGGAGTTTTGCTACTTATTGTTGCAGTACCGTTTTTCTCATTTCCAAAGGTAAGTTGAATGGCTGCGAATATTCCATCAGAGTCGAAGGAGAATGGTTCGAAATTGAGTTCATGTAGTGGTGGCGTTTGGTAATGTAATTAAGAGTATATATATTTGAAAACTAATGCATAGTTCGAAAGTATTTTGTTGTTCTATAGTTAATTTATGTGGATTTTCCCATCGAAACTTCAATACTATACCAGTTTTAATAGTTGCATATAACGATCGCGCAATATTTGCAGAACTTTCAATGTTTCTGCCGATTCAAGTAATGAAGGGAATATTACACATGTACTGTGTTTTTTTTTCATTACAATTCGGTTCGACCAAAATAAACATACATACATATGTATATGAAAAGTAAAAATAAAGGCAATATTTTTTTTTGCGATACCATTGACAATTGTAATTTTAAAATTTCATTGCAAATTATGGAGATTTCAATTCATTGCAAATTATGGAGATCTGTATGTTTTTCAATAAATGCGGCATTCCCAAAAGTACCGGTTATTAATAATGATTTAAATCAAATTAATTAATATTTGTTTAGGTTCTCACACATGAAAAGAAGAAAATTCGCAAAACATCTGTTGTTGTGCAACCGGCAATACCGAATAACTCAAACAGTTTACCCCGAGCCACTGATGAAATTGGTAGAGTCAAAAAAGAGATAGTATCGGTGGCTCCCAAGGATGAACCAGAAAAGCCAAAAGTTGATACCGGTTATGGAAAAGACATTAAAGGTAATCTGTTATATGGCTCGTAGTTCGAAATATGTTACCATCAAAATTTTCCATATTTGCAGATATACCACAGTCCATGCTACGTTTAGTCACCAATCCCGTTTATATTGTCACATGCCTTGGAGCCTGCATGGAATTGATGATCGTTTCGGGTTTCGTGGTATTTCTGCCCAAATATTTGGAGACCCAATTTAGTGTCGGCAAAAGTCAGGCAAGTGTTTTTACTGGGTCCATTGCCATACCAGGAGCTTGCATCGGCATCTTTATTGGCGGATGTGTACTTAAGCGATTCCAGTTGAAGCCAAAAGGCGCTGTAACATTTGTTTTGATTTCCAATATCATCTGTCTGGGATGTTATGCATTGTTATTCTTCTTGGGCTGCGACAATCTCAAGATGGCCGGCACCACTATGCCTTACTACAATAATTCCAAACATGGAGCTTTGGAACCATTCCAAGTAAATTTAACAGCTGCCTGCAATTTCGGTTGTGAATGTTTAACCAGTGATGTTGAACCAGTGTGTGGCAATAATGGTTTAACATATTTTAGTCCTTGCCATGCGGGATGTACTGCCTTTTCCTCCAGCTCCAATTACACAAATTGTGCATGTAAGTAAACATATATAGTTAAACAGGTTCGATAGGAGAGAAACAATAAACTTATTTGTGTTTTCTAGGTGTTCATGCCAACATTTCCAGCAGTATTTATATGGGAGCCGGAGGCAGTCAGGCCCAGGCTTTGAATGCCAACGAAAACTTTGCTGAAGTTACTGTAGTTCCTGTTGCTACTGCCGGTCCTTGTGCCAATCCATGCCGCAACATTTATCCGTTCCTTATACTACTCTTCTTTATGACATTTATAGTGGCAGCCACTCAAATGCCCCTTCTTATGATTGTTCTCCGATCAGTATCCGAAGAAGAGCGATCATTTGCCCTTGGCATGCAGTTCGTTATATTCCGTTTGTTTGGATATATTCCGGCACCAATTCTGTTTGGTAATCTCATTGATTCTACTTGTCTTTTATGGAAATCTTCGTGTGGCGAGAAAGGAGGGCGTTGTCTTATTTATGACATCGAAAAGTTCCGTTACAAGTAAGTAAAGACATCCCCTTGTATGGTGGAAAATAAAGTTAAAACATTTTCTTTTCCTCGTAGGTATGTTGGTCTTTGTGCAACAGTAAAAATAGTGGCCTTGGTAATATTTATTGTTGATTGGTGGCTTGTCAGACGTCGTAAGCAACTGGATAAAACAAAGCCTTTAAATCCCAGTGATCCCGTAATAGGATCCATTATTAGCTTGGACAAATGTAAGCTGGGTCTTGGGGTCTTTGAAGATCACGTTGTAATTCCGAAAAAAAAATATGTTTTCTCTTTTAGTATTTGAGGAAAAATTGGCGGTAAATGATTCCAACCTGAATTATGATGACAGCGGCGAACTAGCACTTAAATCGGACTCATACCGACATTCTCGTAATAATTCACGCACAATCCAATTGGAATATGGGTAAGCTAGCATGATAGCATATGTTATTTGTGGGCCTTTCCTCCGCAACTCAAGTCTTCTCTTTCAATTTCTCAGATACGACAAATGTAATAACACTTTGCCAGCGACTAGTCCAAATGTACCACAGACCAAATCTAAGAAACACTTCCGCAGCGCGTCTTGTGATGTGAAGATGATACGAAGTTTTGCCAAGGATCACAATACAAATAATGCCATGGATGCCTGTGAGACATCAAAATTCAAGAATTTGAAAAAACTTCATACACATTCCCGCAATAATTCAAGTGACCTTAATGTCGAGTTCCGTCATAAGCTGGTGGCCCACTCTAATTCTTGTTCACGAGACGATCCTAATTTCAGCATACGCTTCATACAAAATCAACTCAAGCCGCAAGCGGACGAGGAAGAAGAAGACGAACTTACCACGGGATGTGGTCATTTTGTGCGAAAACATTCACGTAACCATTCCTATGACCAGATATATATGCCCAACAATATTAGATTTGATCCGGAGTTTCTTCGAGGTCATCACAATCATCACACCAATAAGAAAAACGTAAATTTGCTCAAAAATGTGGTCATGGAAAATAAATTGAAAAATTCCAATGAAGCAAACGAAGTAGTACTAGCCAATGTCGCTGACTCGCAAGGTCATTCGCGCAACAATTCGAAAGATCTTAATATCAGAATTGCTCAAACCGCCCCCGGTTCCACTATTAACACCAACACTTCCACTACCATAGGTAATGATACAACAGCTTTAAGTATTCTACGACATCGTCGCACCAACTCCAAGGACTTAAATTACAGCACAACTGCGCCAAATCACAGTGAGAATGTAGCGGGTCCAACAGTGCCGACCCCATCATCCTCAAGCCATAAGAAACATGCACGTAACCCTTCTCATCAAAAAATACAAATCGATGACGACCGCAGCGAATTAATTTGTCCCGATGACGATGATGAGAATGAAGAGGGTCAAGAAAAGATTGTCAGCATTTAGAGGGAATGGCTGCAATCAATATCTCACTACAATGGTTTCCTATAGTTAAATACTATTATACTAAGATTCCTTCCTATAGAAGTGCAATAATACATTCCCTTTCATTTTATGCACCAAATTATGAACAGATCGTAACATATTCCAAAGTAAGCCATTCAATTTCCACTTGCAATAATATTATCTATCAGCTTCCACAGGATCATAGTTTGGCTAAATCTACTTTTATTATAATTCTCGGTATTGGATTGGCTCCGCTTTCATTAAAGGTCGATGAATACCACACAGGTATTCGATTCGTAGCGGATTATGAAGAAGATTATTATGTCAAATTTTAACCATATCAATGATTCTAATCGTGACACTATTCTGTATAGTATTCTCCTCTTCACGTTACATATCATATAACTTCCCAAACATAAAAGGCCAACGGCATCGTTTAATTCAAATGCACACGAACACAGCCGTTGATCTGTACTTAATAAAGATTGTTTTTCATAGAAAGAATTTCCACGCACTGCTACGATTAATTATTTCAGTCAGAACAAAGAAGGTGAGGTGGAATTTGTATGCGTTTAAAATTATTGAACTGTCCAAAAGAAGATATGCGACTGTTGGCGAAGAGTCTACGGTAGTTGTTGGAGCAATTCATACAATAACTAAATAAGTACTTAGACGTAGTTAAAAGAATAAAACTATTATCAATTAATGTATTTAAATACAAGGGTCTATGACTATATTATGTACATCAACAATTATCAAATTTACCTTATAAACAATTGGACGAATACCGGTTAATATAATTAGCTTTGTACTTACAAGATGGATGTCGAAAAAATATAAGTAAATTGAATCTCGAAGCACTCAGTTTAAAATAATCGATAAGAAGGCATACGGGCCTGTTTTGGCATTCATTCCAACAGTAAAAGGGTATCGAGCACACTCGGAGCTTTTCTGCAACACATGTTACACTTTTTTGAGATGTATTCTTTACACTGCTTTTTTGATAAATATTTTTAATGATTAATAATGCACACAATGATAGATTCGAATGTTGTCATCGCAAATAATTGGTTAAACAGACAAAATGAGGAAAGTTAAACAATAAAAAGCAATTTATTCGAATGTACTAAAATTTTACTTGAAGAAAAAAATAAAAATGTTTCTTTACTTTTTTCTGTCAACTACCTGTACGTACATACAAATTACAACTGCAAACATCAACTGATATGAGGAGCAGGAAAAAAGTTCTTTCTTGAGGTGAAGTGTATGTCTAAAGTGTAACAAACTCAATGTGAATTGCAGAAGATGCTCGCTATTTATACTGCAATTGGTGCACAATGACCCTAAAAGGCGAGAGGTGTAATGAACAAATACATTTGGAGAAGGTGAAATTCGCCTTTTGTTTTTGAAAAATATACAATATTTGTTGTTCAATAGAAAAACGCAAAGTCCCATCTATTCACTAATTTGTTGTATATGTATATGTCAAATAATCGATTGTTACGTATAAAAAATAAATGCGAATCCAATGTAATCACAAAGTTATCTATATTAGCAGGATTGTGTGATATAACATATTAAAATAAAACGAAAAATAAAATTAATATAATAAATAAAGAGAAATGGAACTGAGACTATTTTATATAGGATGCGATTGATTTTAATTGATTAACAACAAAATGACGTGCACACACACACATTCACTTAGCAAGTAAATTTGCAATAAATTAAATGACAAACAATAAAAGTAGTTTTGTCTATTTTATATTTTAGAATGAATGATGTAATAAGAGAATGAAGAAAAAAAAACACATTTTAAATAAAACTTGCCATATACTATTGATAAAACATACATACATATGTAATTCGGAATGAAGTACATATATATACATGAGTTAATTTGTCTTATGATGCCTAAAAGATAAAAACTTTTTATATTAGTTGTTAATACTGTAACTTATAATACTGTAACTTATCATTTCCTTTTGGGTTGACATTCAGTTACATCGCGTTCTCATCCTGTTTATTTGTATTTACTATAATCAAGATATAAGTAAACCCTAATTTGGCATACCGTTTTTTATTGAGCGTGTTCCCGTACACAAAACTGACCACGTTTTTTAATTATTAATGTATGAAATACTAAGAATTTTAATAATAAATGGTTATTGCGGTTTATGGAACGAATCATTTTATTCTATAGACTATAATAACAATGCTCCCTAGAGAACGGTTATGTTGTTTGATATCTTCTGCAGTTCCGTTTTAGTAAAATATTTTATGCTCACGTGTATATAAAAAATACACGTGAGCATAAAATAAAAAATATCATTTTTATTGCATATCTGACCGTCCCCACTTTATTGGGGGATGTTCAAAATTTAGTAGATTAAATCAAACACTAAACTTGTTCGTCCGTATGTATGTATGTATGTATGTATGTATATTTCTATAGAATGGGCAAGAAAATACTAACCACAAATAATCAATAAATATGCTCTATTTAAATAAAGATATTTTAGATATTTAAGTAGAAAATTAAATTTTTATCAAATAAATATTTTAACAAATGAAAACATAATGAATGGTAAAATTTACATCTTTAATATTTTATTGAAATCGTACATTTGGTACGAATTCGATATTAACAAACGAAAACTGGAATGAAACGACTGTTTGAATTATTGAGAATTTCATTTTAAACAAAATCTAAACTAACAACTAAACACATACATATGTACGTAGAAAGAAATACAATTGTCAATGAAAAATGTGCTGTGAAAAGACATCTGCGTTAAACCACTTTAACCAATTGTGTAAAAAATTAATAATCAACAACAAAGCAACAAAAGTATATACATATAACTACACCTAGATGTAACTAATGCGATATATGTTTTTATCGGATATATACATAAATATATTATTCAAACATCAATATTCTTTGGTATTGAAACAAAATTTTTGTTTGGTTAAACAATTATTGATAATTAAAACAATTGAATATCTATAAGCCTATTATTTGAATTATGTTCTTATCAATTAAACAAACACCCCCACACACATACACTCATATATAACACAACCAAAATACAAATATACACATAAAGTCGGCTATTTCGTAATTAGTTGAAAATTTTGCCTTAAAGAAAACTAATTTATAATAAAAAAAGAAATAAATGTATTTTTAAGAGCAACATTAGCCAATAAAATAAAGTCATTTGTTTTGTTTATTTATATTCTTACACATCTACGAAAACTATATAGTTCAAATAGTGTACATGTAAACTGTGGTTAGGTTTGGGGATGTGCAGTCACTTATGTGGCTGCAGCACTCTGAGACCGGTTAGATCCGTTGTGATCATACACAAGAAGAGATACTGTGAAGAGAAGAGAAAGACAGATCTGTAGGGGAGAGAAGATTAAAGAATTAAAGGAGATTTTAGAATCTAACATAAATAAATGAGGAGGTAGAAAATGAGCACCCACTAGTCTGTGCCGCCTGTAAGCCAGGGCTGGACAATAACACAGGAGATGCTCAATTGTCTCCGTCTCCTCCTCGTCAACACAGAGGCTCTTTCGTCAAAGAATGCCTAAAAGTTCCAATAAAAAAGACATATGGGTGGTTTGATAGAGTCATCAGTTTCTAGATCGGTGGATTGAGATCCTCGTCTAGCTAGTTCGTCCGCTCTTTCATTACCCAAGATGTCACAATGTCCTGTTACCCAACACAACCGATAGCTATAGATAAGTTCTTCCAGGGCTGCTCTACATTTGAGGACGGCTTCGGATTTGATATAACAAGATTTGATGGCGCCGAGCTTACGCTTCCTAGTGAACATTACCAGTTCCGTCTTCGTTGGATTTACACCAAAGCAATAAAAATGTATGTTTGTGAAAAGATATGCATTTCCACCACAAAAAATTGCATCAATCTGAATTGGAGGCGGCAATGAAATTGATGTACAGCTGTTTTGCCACGCATAGGGCATACTTCAATGATGCCAAACATATTCCTAATGTAAAGGTCATTTTAGAGAACTAGCCTATGACATTTCACAAGGTCTGTCTATTTGATAATTTTCAAAAATTGATGGATCCAGAAACAACACGTTTCTGTTATATAAGGAATTTAAGGTACTAATCTTATCTGATCACTCATTTAAGTTTGGAATAACAATAGAGGAAATAAAACGTGAAATTTAATCGGCCACTCCATGGTTCCAATAAGTTGTAAGTAATATCTGTATATACTATTAAAAGATTGTAACTGACCTAAACAATTGTAGGCACATCACCCACAGATGATGAGAGGCAATGCATTTCATACCTATGGCTGTGGTATGGTAATTTGTTTTTACATTTACTACAAAATTGGAATTAGAAATATAATTTGAAGTTTGTTAGCCTTAATTTAAATGAAATATGACTTTTTTGTAGTTAATAAAATATTTGTTCATTATATCAACAAAGTATTTCATTTAATACAACTACAAATTACGTATAAATGTGCTTACTTTTGTTGAAAGTTTTAGACACTTTCTGCGTAAAATCTTACAACAAAGCTGTTGAAAATTACTACTATTGGTGCGGCATCTTGTTGCCTATCATTATCATTGTGATTTTAACAAAAATAATTTAGAGTGTACGTAGTATATACTAATCCTGACTTTTGTGAGCGAAGTATCATAAATGATGGATTAATATATTCGAATGTTGCACCAAATATATGTTTGGTATAAATAAGCATTCGGTGTACATTAGGTATATGTTTTTACCAAGTCGGAGACATTATTCGCTTTATATGTATCGGACATTCCAATCGGTAGATATTGTTTTTAAAAATTTTCAAAATTACTCCTTGTGCGGGAGTTACCAGAGAGTTACCAAAGTTGATCTAGATCTGGTAAAAATATTACGATGTATGAAGTTTGGATATTTTGCTCGCTTCATACGAGATTCTCAAATTTTCCAAATGAGTGAATTGATATGCCCTATCTTTAAAAAAGTTACAGGCCGGATTGGATATTATATAGAATAAAAACACGAATGTAAAGTAATTCATCAAAGGTTCTGCCTATAATCAGTACTTAAGAATAGTATTATTATACCCTCCATCATAAGAACTGTATATTAAATAAATATTCTTGATAAGAATAAAATCCTATGTCGATTTAACCATGTCCGTCTGTTGAAATAATAGAGATCGCAATATTTAAGACATTAAAAATACAGTATTTTTCGGTTAATGGCACATCAAATTTTGCACAAATTTTCGTTCAATTAACCGAGGAACCAATTATCCGAACCCGCTTAATTGAATAGTTTGTTTAATTACAGTAATCACGTATAATTGGAACTACTAATGATTTAAAAAGAAATCCAATGTCAAATACAAATTACGCTTTCTCGAAGTTTTTCCTTAGCAATAAAAATATGTTTTGAATTAGTAGAGATGCCACCAAGGTGTATTTAAGAAGGTGTAAGTGACAATCATATGGTTTCAAACTTTTTTCTTTTTTGTTTGTAAAGTAAATTGTCAAAAACATTTTCAATAACATTTCGATTTCAAAAATGGTCTTTAAATTTAGGCTTTTTTAATAATAAAAATTCAAGAAAACTTCATTCATAGAGGCGGACGGAAAGGAAACCTAAGATTAAATCCGTTATAACCGCGTTCGTCGATTGGTCCACATATTTTATGTTATGTGTGGAAATTTGTCCATAAATCCCAGCTACTCATAAAATCGAGGAGATTGTGTTAGCTTATATTGGAATCGGCCCCTTGGTGCTTGTCACAATCCTCGGCGGAGGTTAAATACGCCTATGGAAAGATTTTAAACGGTCAACACAATTTCCATGATTTAGTCTTTGGCCGGGGATTTATGTCCCTTCAATTTTCTTTAAGAAGGCAAAATTTGAAGCCACTCCATAGAAAAAATAGATTGTAATTCACAATACAAACAACATCACAAGGAGCCATGGGCTGCATGTGGGAAACTTAAAATTTATCGCGACCAGGTCTTAAACTTTATTTTTCACTGACCTAAAATCGCTAATGTTGAAAAACATGTAAATTTGAATTTACTATTCAAAAATATGTCGACCAGTGCATTTACTTTGTTTCAATTATTTTGAATTTATTTATTTTTGATTCATCACATGTGCTTTGAGGTTTAGTTTTTCTGTATTAAATCGCTGATTGTAATTATATTTTTCATTCGTTTTTCAAATCATTGAAGTGACAAGTTCAAGAAAGAAAAGAAATAAAAAACAAGATATTCCATTTCAATTTTGTGTGTTTATTTGTCTAATTGTTCCAGAAGTTTAACTGAATTATATTATAAAATCTAATAGCTAATAACCCAAGAATACAAAAATTCATTAATTATTCCTCAAAGAATAGTTCTTGACAAAAATAAATTAATAATTGTTTTTGTTTATTTTTGTCAAAAACTTATTGTCAGCATGACAATTTAATTTCTATAACAACAATGTTGTTTGTCCTGATTTATATTAGGCGAGTATACTTGCGGCAATTATTATCGTTCCCTTTTGAACTTGCTTCATGCGTCTATACAAGGCAATTCGGTTTCGAAAATATTTCTTTTTTCATTTGATGTCCATAGTTTTTTCACATTTAGATAAATATAAAATGTCAACAAATACGAAATACACAAAACGAATTGCCAGAAAATTGTCGGTACGAGCAATTTTTTTCCATTTCTATTCCCCTTGCCCCTCTCTCCACAGTCAAAGACTTGCCGTATGTAAACTCGCCTAATCTAAATTGGGACATTTTGTAAAATATTTGTTGTTGTATCTGATGCATACACCTTATTAAATACACCTTGGATGCCACCTAGTCTTTTTCACAATTTATCGGGCATGTTCTGGCATTCACTTCAAGGGCAGAAGTGTATCGAACACACGCCGAGGTGTTCTGTAACACACTTTACACCCATTTGAGGTGTATTCTTTACACTTACATTTTCATAGTGAGAGTCGGGTGTATTCATGTTTTTCTATATAAAAGAAAATCTTTTTTGAAATGAAAATTATCGTTAGAACTACCGAAATTAGTAAAAAATTAGATAAACCATGTTAAAAACGAATACAGTTTATAATGTATGGCAACACTATTTCTGCAAAGTACCATGTTGGCGTTTATTTTTGTCGCAGTTGAAAATTTCAATTCACCTGAGAACCAGAACAGGAGGTAGTGTATGTGTGAAGTGAAAACAACACACCGTGAATTCCAGAACATACCCGTATGTCAAATATGTACAGTATGTCAAGAATGAGTATACACTTTGAATAAATACACAATTTTCTCAACTTTATTAGAAATTAACATAAAATATTTTTTATTAGTTATTTTTTTTTTTGATTTTTTTTATAATTGTATACATATGTACAGAGATAAAATGCAAAAAAAAATAGCAAGTTCAGTTTAAAAACATTAAAAAATATAACAAAAACAAAAAATATTCAATCTGAACATTGTCAATTAACTCTTTTCACAAGAAGTAAATGTTAAGGTATATAGCATAATAATAATATTGAACACACATTCCCATAGTTTTAATCGGGTATGTTCTGAAACTCACGGCGTGTTCTTTTCACTTCACACATACACTTCACCTCAGAAGCTACCTTCTGTTCTGCTTCTCACGTGAATTGAAATTTTGAACTGCGACAAAAATAAACGTCGACATGGTACTTTGCAGAAGTAGTGTTGCCATACAATATAAACTGTATTCGTTTTTAACATTATTTCTGTTATTTTAGTAGTTTCGTTAATTCTAACGATAATTTTATTATTATTTTTTAATATTTTATTATTCGCAACATAAAATATATGTAAGAAAAACTCTGTAATATCAATAATTTGTTGATTGATTTAAAGGGAACATTTGGTAATCCTATCTTCTTCGGCCATACTTCAAATCAGCTGTTTGTGTCAAGCAAGAAATTCAGCTGAAGAAAATTCAAGACAAACCTTAGTATTTATTTAAAATTTGTTTTTAATGGCGTTTCAGTTTACTTTTTGTGATTTTAAACAATTTATACGCAATAACAACGTATCAATCTATCATCATATTCCTTTTTTATTTCAAAAAAGATTTTATTTTATATGGAAAAACATGAATACACCCGACTCTCACTATGAAAATGTAAGTGTAAAGCATACATCTCAAATGGGTGTAAAGTGTGTTACAGAACACCTCGGCGTGTGTTCGATACACTTCTGCCGTTGAAGTGAATGCCAGAACATGCCCGAATATTTTGTATGGTCTCCCTATTGCATCTACCACACATTGCAGACGTTTTTTCATCGAGTGGACCAACTTTTGCAAGTCATAATTGTTCGGAATGTTCTGCCACTCATCCAATATTGCAGTTTTTAATGCTTTTATATTTTTTGGTTGCCTTTTAGCCACATTTTTTTCAAATAGACCCACAAATGCTTAGGATCATTATCCTGATAAAATTTAAAATGTGGCTTGTTATCCCTAATGAATCCAAAGTTCACAGCACTGGTTACCAAGTGCTTCTTTAAAATATTTAAATATTGTTGTGCGTCCATAGTTGTTTCAGTAAAAACTAAGTCTCCCACGCCTTTGCTTGATATGCACCCCCAAATCATTATTGACATTTTTCCAAATTTGACAATTGGAATGATGTTCTGCCTTTCTAGTGCTGTTAAAGGCTTACGCAATACTCTGGTTGGCCCATCGTTATGATATAACATAATTTTAGTTTCATCGCAAAATATAACGTTGTCCCAATGTTCAGTCGGGTGTGAAACGTTCGTATTGGCGAAAGAAAATCTTTTTTCTATATTTGCTGCAGATAGTAAAGGTTTTTTGCGTGCTACTCTTGATGAGTATTTGTTTTTTAATATTGTCTGTCGAACTGTTTCGTGACAAACTTTAACACCACACTCTTCTTCGAGCTCCCTCGCAAGCGTCCTAGTGGAAATTTGAGGGATTTGCATAATTTTTCTAATAATTATGCGCTCAGTACGCTTATTCCTTTTGGGCTTCTGACCACCACCTTGCTTTAACTCCAATCTTCCCTCGTTTTCTGCTCGATTTAATACATTGTAAATTGTTTTTCGTGTAACTGAAAACATTTCCGACAATTCGATCACACTTTTTCCCAATTGGCGGTTGTAATATATCAACTGAATTACATCAAAAGATAACCTTTTGCCTGGAATTTTTTAATACTTTATTTCATGGTATGTTGCGCACACTTAAAAATTTTGTCATCAAATGATTCCCAACATAAATCAAAAGAGTATAACACGCAAAAGCTAACGGTAGAGAACCGTTAAAATTCATACAGTGCTCACCATAAGAAACCAGTAAGGAAAGTAGTAAAGTCGGACGGGGCCGACTATATGATACCCTTCACCACTATGGGTATATTAAACAGGACCATTAGCATGAAATTGGATGAAATAAAATATGTGATATTTATCTAAATGTGAATCTACCTAGATCTATCCATAAAGTATGTAAATCGACTTCAAACAAATATAAATAGGTCATCCGTTGGGCTATGTCTGTACTTCTAGAAAACGCAACTATATGAAACTTGGCAGACATCATTCTAGGCTCAATTAAGTATGTTATCCCAAATTTCGTGCAAATCGAAGGATATATAGGGACTTTGAGGCACCATTTACATGAAATCGGACGAAACTATATATGGGAGCTATATCTAAATCTGGACCGATTTTTACGAAACTTGGCAGACATCATTCTAGACATAAATGATTAGGCTGCACCAAATTTCGTGCAAATCGAAAGATATGTTGGGACCGTTTACATTAAATCGGTTAAATATATATATGGGAGCTTTATCTAAATCTGAACCGATTTTCCCAATTTCAATAGGGTTCGTCCTTGGGCCGAATAAGTGAACTATGCCAAATTTCATCCAATTCGGATCATATATGCGACCTGTACTTTGTTTACAATTTAACATGGACAGACGGACGGACATGCATAAATCGACTTAGAAAGTGATTCTATGCATATTCTCAAAAGGAACCATGGGTCTATCTCGATTATTTTTGCCTGTTACAAACATATGCACAAAGACATAATACCCTGTACCACGGTGTGGTGAAGGGTATAAAAAGCACGATATGTGTAAAGAGTTATTTGACACTTGTAAAACAGATCCATATTTGTTTTTGCTGTACTGTTCTTTTATTTCTCAATCAATTTTAATTTCGTTGACACAAACTGTATGAAGTGCAGCATACAATTATTCGGGCATGTTCTGGCATTCACTTCAACGGCAGAAGTGTATCGAACACACGCCGAGGTGTTCTGTAACACACTTTACACCCATTTGAGGTGTATTCTTTACACTTACATTTCCATAGTGAGAGTCGGGTGTATTCATGATTTTTCATACAAAAGAAAATCTTTTTTGAAACAAAAAACGCACATGATGATAGATTGATATGTTATTATTGCGTATAATTTGTTTAAAATCGCAAAAAGGACATGAAACACCATTAAAACAAATTTTAAATAGATACTAAGGTTTGTCTTGAATTTTCTTCAACTGAATTTCTTGCTTGACACAAACAGCTGATTTGAAGTAAGGCCGAAGAAGATAGGGTTACCAAATGTTCCCCTTAAATCAATCAACAAATTAATGATATTACAGAGTTTTTCATACATATACGGGCATGTTCTGGCATTCACTTCAACGGCAGAAGTGTATCGAACACACGCCGAGGTGTTCTGTAACACACTTTACACCCATTTGAGGTGTATTCTTTACACTTACATTTTCATAGTGAGAGTCGGGTGTATTCATGTTTTTCTATATGAAAGAAAATCTTTTTTGAAATAAAAAAACGCACATGGTGATAGATTGATATGTTATTATTGCGTATAATTTGTTTAAAATCACAAAAAGGACATGAAGAACCATTTAAAACAAATTTTAAATAGATACTAAGGTTTGTCTTGAATTTTCTTCAACTGAATTTCTTGCTTGACACAAACAGCTGATTTGAAGTAAGGCCGAAGAAGATAGGATTACCAAATGTTCCCTTTAAATCAATCAACAAATTAATGATATTACAGAGTTTTTCGTACATATATTTTGTGTTGCAAATAATAAAATATTAAAAAATAATAATAAAGTTATCGTTAGAATTAACGAAATTACTAAAAAATTACAGAAACAATGTTAAAACCGAATACAGTTTATATAGTATGGCAACACTACTTCTGCAAAATACCATGTCGACGTTTATTTTTGTCGCAGTTCAAAATTTCAATTCACGTGAGAAGCAGAACAGGAGGTAGCTTGTGAGGTGAAGTGTATGTGTGAAGTGAAAAGAACACACCGTGAGTTCCAGAACATACCCGATTATAAATAACCAATAAATATTAAAAATAATATAATAAGTGTTATTTCAAGCTTCTACATCTGAATATGTTTAATAATTATGCATGTGTAAAGTCATTGTTGACATACTGTATGTAAAAAATGACAGATTATTTTTCAATTATTATTATGCAATTAACCAGTGAACAAGAAATTTATTATTGATGACATCAATTTTGAACCAATTAAGCGGGAAAATCAATTAACAGGGTTTAATTATCCAAAAAAAATTACATGTATTTTCCTATGAAATATTTTTTGCCCCATCATGTGGTTCAATTAAGCGTGGAAACCAATTAACCGTAGGGTCAATTAACCGAAAAATACTGTACTTTTATGCTGTTTGATATTGCAAATATTACCCATATAACTGTACTCCCCAATATTCTGTACCAAAAATATTAAATTTAATATAAGGTTATCTTAACATCAGTTCTCGTTTTGGTATAGCTCCCATACAACGATAACGCCACTACTCTGTATTTTAAAGATTTCAAACATATTTTTCAACCATCACACGTCATTTTCGATATGTTTACGGTCCTAACCCAATCTGATTGTAGTTTGATTTCGTTTTCTCCTAAAAGCCCCGATAGATTTCAAGCATTTGGAATGTCCAATTCATGGTGGCGGGAATATAAATTAGGCCTATCCGTACTTAACGACGTTCAAGGTTTATTAATAAGGTTAACCGGCAGGCGAATTCATGCCTTAGTCTTCTCTTGCTGTCAACATTTTAATCGCGAAATACAAACCAGAACAGGACAAAAACTCAAAACATCTTTCAGGAAAAGGTAATGATAGTAATGTGCACATATATTTTGGTTCAAATAAAAATATTTTTTGTTTTATTCTTTAAATTTGACAGTCAATGAAGATTTCGAATTCGCCTCCCTGTTAACCTTAAAAACAAAAACTTGATCATGGCGTATTAAATAAGGTCTGACGGGTGGCGATTTCACGCCTTAGTCTTAGTGTATCCCCAGATCCACTAGAACAACCCTATCTCAACTTAGATCTGGTTGGAGCACAATCTTAAATAATTACCAGCCAAGAATTATTTCTAGTAAATGCGATCAGTGCCCAAACTGTCTCACTACTCCTCATGACACAAACCACCTATTTTCTTGCCCAGTCAGGCCCACAGATTTGCGCCCTGGGTTAAACCAGTTTAAGTGGCCCTGGATTAGACCAGTGGAGTATTGGTAATAAATAATAAGTTGTGTGGAAGCTGTGATGGTGGTATGTAAAAAAATGGGTGCAAATGTTTAAAAGCCAACAAGTTTTTTTGTTGACAGGCAACGTATGCACGTTTTTTATTTTTAGCCATTTTTAGGGTTTTTGCATAGTATAGTGCATTGAGTGGCACACTTTCGCCGCTAAATGAAACATGGAAAATTCATAATTATTGGAAGAGATTGATCCGTTTTATACGAAAATCGCATGCACAACAACTGATTTCAACGAATGCGCGAATTGCATGCTTTTTAATATTGATAATTTTTGTGTATTGTAAGTGCAATATATTTAGTCTTTTAAAACGTCGAAACTCTTATCAGACGAACCTACCGATATTTAACAATCATTTAAAAGAATTTGAAGAAAAAAGCGTCACATATTTTAGAAGATTAAGGCAAACCGTATTTCCTTAACCATACTACAAAATCGAAAATTCAAAAAATGTTTTGTTTTAATTAAAAAATTAATTTCATTTTTTAGGTAAGCTAGCTTAGTCCCTTTTCTGTTGTTTTAAAAAAAAATATAAAAACAACAATATTTTTATTTTCAAAGTGGGTTATAGTCACATTGATTACTTTCGGGAAAGGCAGAGAAGACTATAGCTTCGGATTTCGCCACTAATCCTCATCAGTTCGCTTAGTTTTTAGCTTGGGATATTGTCCCAGGGAGTCATGTATCACTCCACTGAACAAAACACATCCCTACAAACAAATGCCACACTGAATTTATTTTATTTTCAGATATCTTCATGCTTCTATTTGTTGTTCGCGACTATTAAACCGTATTTTAAAGTGGTTTGAAAAGTATGCATATGAAACAAATGTGTTTAACCATTTGTGAAAAAATTCGCGAATTACAACAAATAATTTATATTTTAAATGCATGAATTAAAACCGCTATAACAGCATCCGAATTTGTGAACGCGAACAGATTTTGAATCATGATATTTTCTTTAACCTATGTACCAAAAATCATGAAGGTGCTCGCAAAAAATTTTTTCAAATTCTTTTTATGGAATTTTAAAAGAATTTTGTAATTTCCCATATATACCCTAACATCTACACATACACACACATAGCCCAATAACTCCAATAACCCACATATCATCAAAACCATAATACCCATATACCATCATCACACCCCACAAATCCCGAACACTTTCCACACACTAAGGGTCGTACCAAATATGCAAGAACTTTATCTGCATCTGTGTCGATTGAAACCTGCGAAAATGGATGAAAACATTTTTTTATTGATCGAAATATGTTTACTTTTACAGAAACGCAAATTTTTCAATAACTGAAATCCTATTTTCAAAAAACAAAAAATTCAAAATACGCATTGTCAATGTTCAAAATTTTCAACTTTATATTTTGATACGCAATGCGTATTTGGGTAATATTCATTGAAATACATGTATTTAATTTTTGAGGTGAATAAATTCGTAATGAACGAATTAGAACAATTTATTAATACTTCTACCACATCATGGCACAATAAACAGGTAGCGCAGCTGATGTCTCGATTAACTGTCAAAGTGGATAATTTCTACTTGTATTCGATGCGCAAAAATTTGACAGATAATCGAAACAAAAACAAATGTTTTTGTTTTGATACATCACCATATTATTGCATCATGTACCACATCTACAGGGAAAAACATATGGTTTGTTGTTGTTACAACAACAACAATAATTATAATAAACCAATATATCTATAAAAGACAAAAATATCTCTTCATAACATCAAAACGCCAATAGTTCAATCAAAAACCACAAATTCTTTTTATGGAGTGCCGAAAGTTATTCATAATTTTGACTTAGGGACCAAACATTCCTCTGTACTATATAACATAAACGTGGTTCTTGTAGCATATTAAATACAGCAGGACTTTCATTGTAGAAGGCAACACGGTCTTTAAATACAGCAGGACTTTCATTGTGGAAGGCAACGCGGCCTTCTTTTCGAGTACTTTATGATTTGTATTTAGTTAAAAAATTATCTTCTTTATTTCCAACGTCTCTAATTTTTGTATATGAAATTGTTTTTCTATCGTTATGGCGAATTCAAACATCAACAAATTATTGTGACAGATAATGTTACCATCACCTGGCTCGATACGGTTACCTGGTTAATATACCTTTGGAGTAAATGTTATTGGAAAAGTAACTAGACACACCTATAATTACACAAGGTAGTCTCAAGCAGACATATGATTTCAATTTTTTTCATAATTTGTCAACATTCAACTTTCAAAATTTAAATGAAAATATCCTCCTTGGAAATGTACGCAATAATTACAAAATATTTATTATCTTGAAGTTTCCAGCCTTTATAATCTATAAATATATTTTGTAACATCTATAGTTATATCTTAAGAGCAATATTAATAAAAAATGTAGATATATATTTGCAGAAAGTATACATTTTTAATTGTTTTAAAAACATGCCATTCGAAATGCATAAAATTTTATGGAATTTATTTTTCAAAACAATTTGAAATTGATAGATGAGTTTCAAATTAAAAAGGGTTGCCATTATTAATTTCTCAAATGAGACTACCTTCTGTAATTATGACATGTTAAACAACAAACCTATTCATGACATTTTGAACACAAAATCATTCATTCAAAGTTTAAAATTTTTAACATTTTCAACCGGCAGGCAAATGGACGTGCATTACATTGAAGAATTGTAACTTTGTATATAAATACTTGAAGTCTTAAAGGATAAGAAAATTAATTGATATAATTTAGTTGTTGTTTTTTGTAATTAACGAAAAGACGTTCTTTTCGACGACGAGCATGATTTTCGATCACTGGAGCATCCGATTCCAAATGTATTTGAAAAACTGTTATACACTATCACTCTTGAATGATACTTTTATCTAAATGTTTGTGGGCTCTCATATTCGTCATTCATCGGGCAACCACGAAAATATTCGGGGGCCCTTAAGAGTTGTTTTTATTTATACTTCTGATATTCTTAGGGCTAACATATTGAGAATTTGTTAACCTGATATGAAGTAAAAGAAGTATCCGTTTGCACATTGCCAAACGTAGGTGATATCTTCCCCACAAATGTCAGTATGTATTTTGTTTTAATAACTTAAGCTCCCATATATAGTTTCGTCCGATTTAAGGTAAATGGGGTACCAAAGTCCCTACGAGAACGATGTGTGCTAAACTTCGTGAAAATCGGTTCAGATTTAGATATAGATTTCGCCCGATTTTAGGTAAATGGTGCACTAAAGATCCACAGCTAGGCCGATTGACACAACGTATTGAAATTAGTATAAATTAATCTCTGGCAAGTTTGCTTCAAATCGGTTCAGATATAGATATCTCGTAGCATCCATATATAATTTCGACTTATTTATTGATATTAAATTTTAAACAGTGCAGCATACCGAATAGCGTGAGTCAAGTTTGCTTTAAATCGATTTACACAAATCTGTCCCACTGTGCGCAAACGACTCTATAAAAATCACATATTTAAGTTCGTTCACTTTCATGTCAAAATTCCCTCAAAAAGGCGACGTCTTTTCGGATACAGTCCGACTTTACTACTTTCCTTACTGGTTTTATATCGCGTTAACGTGCACATAATTCAAAAATATATTTAAGTCCAAATGCGTCTTAACAGACATTTTAACCGATTTCTTTTGTACTTGGACCTATTCACTCGTACATAATACACATTTCAACCAAATATGGAAGATATCTTCAAATCTGAATATATTTTACAAGTCAACCTTTATCGTAATTTGATAGCAAATGCGTCTCGGATCGTCTGAGAAAATTATCTGCACTTCTTATACTTTGTGGTATTAAATAATTTTGGCGAATACTGTTCTCTGAATGGTTGGGAAATCCACTTAATCAATAGAGAAGCTTTCGAAAGCTTTTGGCTTCAACACAATTTGTGATTATAAAAATCCGTTGAAAAAATTGTTGCACTAAAAGCATGGGTGTACTCGTATGTATGTACGAAACGAATCAATAAACAAACAAACACACACGTCTTATCACCAGTTGATATTGATATTTGAGTTGCTGCTATCATTTCAAATGGGTCTAACTAACACATTCTGGGTAACAAATCGTTGGTTGATTAGTCAGTTTCGTACAATTCATATTGGTTTTATTATTTAGGCTACTTTGTCATTGAGCTGTTGATATCTATACTTGAGTAAATGACTAAATTGTTGGCGATTGTTTTTATTTATTGTTAAGAAGTATTTGGTTTTCATTTGTTTCTTAACCTTAAAGCGAAAAACTAAATTCACCGAAATCCAGAAAAGGGCTGACAATTAAAATCTATTCAAATGGAAAGGTCGTCGGAGGTCAATTTTTTACAAGCCGAACTAAATGCAGGTAATTATTGTGTGGATTTGATTCGGCCCAAGTTAAATATTGCATGTTCTTTGTGTTTAGTTAATGCCCAAAATGAACGTCTGGTTGAAGAAAATGCACAATTACGTCGAGAACTTCAAAAATTAGCCGATGAGGACCGATCAAAGTCGACCCTTAATGCAGAACTTAAAGTGAAGACCTTACAATTAGAGAGTGAACGGGCACTTTTGGTTGAAGAGAATGCTCAACTGCGACAAGATATCCATCGTTTGACCCACGACGAAAGATCACAATCCACCATGCACGTAGAAACGCGACTGAAGGCATTCCAGTTGGAAAACGAACGCGACAACATGTATGAACAACTCGAGAAATTGAAGCGCAAGTACAACCAGTTGCATACAGCATTTGTGGCCAAAGTGCAACGCTGCAAGGCCCTCGAAGATGTGTTCAATCGTCAGAAAACCCTGAACGGTCTGGTTATGAAGTCGGCAATAGCCCAGAGGGACAAAGGTTTGTCTCTTGTTTGCATTGCAGTGATTGAGATTTCCAAAATTTTAGCTATATTTTTTTTAGAACAATGTATTGCGTTGGAAAAGCGACATTCTACGAAGAAAGATAATTCGACTATAGCCCACTTACAGGATCAAGTCACAAAGTTGCAAGATGAATTAGCTGAGGCTCGGGATATAATCGATGAACTAGATTTTGAATTAGAAAGTGTAAGTATTGGGATGACAATTGAACTGGGTAATAAGGTAGGTCAATACTAGGCCGGGATTGAATACGAGTATATTTTAAATACACATACAGTATGCGAAATTCGAATTCTTACACCCACGATAAACTTACAAATTCATTAATAATTCATAGTACAAAAAAATGTAGCTTTGTGGATGAAGGACAAAACCGACACAAAAAACTGTGACTTCCTGTTTTGTGAATTAAAAGCTAGATGGCAGTGTTTGCATTTTATTGCTAACATATTCCGTATTCGTACGGATGACAACGCTATGTTTTGTTGTAATAATAGACGATTTTAACAAAATGTTATTTCTGTATTTGTTGTTGAGTACTGTGTTATCAAAATACATTAGACCACGAATATCTATATATATAAAAGAGTTGCGTTATAAGTGACTGACTGATCATCAACGCCCAGACGAAACGGCTAAAGCTAGAAACTTGAAATTTGGCATGTAGGTCCGGTTTGGTGCGTAGGCGTGTGATAAGGCGGGATTTTTGGAAATTCGTACTAAAAGGTACTAAAAAGTACTAAAAACTGTATTACGCGGGAAGGGTTAGATGTAGAACTTTGAAATTTGGTACGTAGCTTTGTATAAGACGAGCAAACAGGAATGTGTGAAAAAAAATTTGGAATTTAGTACTAGAAGGTACTAAAAAGTACTAAATATTATATTTCATTGGAACCGGTGGGGATAGATATCTGAAACATGGTATGTAGCTTAAGCTATTACAAATAGAATGATGTGCAAACAATTTTTTTGGAAATTAGTACTTAAAGGTACTAAAAAGTACTAAAACTGTATTACTTCGGAATGGTTGGAAGTAGAACTCTGAAATTTGGTATGTAGCTTTGCCTATGATAAGCCAAGTGGTGCGTTGGAAAAATTTTTGAAATTTAGTACTAATAAGTACTAAACATTACATCTGAATGAAATCGGTGAAGATTCATATCTGAAACATAGTGTGGAGCTTAAGCTATTACAAATAGAATTAGGTGCGAACATTTTTTTGGAAATTAGTACTTAATAGTACTAAAAAGTACTAAAACTATATTACACCGGAACGTTAGGAAGTAAAACTTTGAAATTTGGTATGCAGCTTTGTCAATTATAAGCGAAGGGCGATGTGTGAACAAATTTTGGAAATTAGTACTTAAGGTACTAAAAAGTACTGAAATATGGTATGTAACTTAATCTATTACAAATAGAACGATGGTCAAAAATATTTTGTTGGAAATTAGTACTAAAATGTACTAAAAAATTATGAATATTGAATTACAATAGAACCGACAGAGATAGAAATCAGGAACTTTGTATGCAGCTTTTACTATTACAAAGTACTAAAGTGTTGATAAAAAGTACTAAATAAAAAATACAATGGAGCCGATATCTGAAATGGTACTAAATATTAAATGACAACTGAAACGGTGTAGATTAAAAATTGAAATATATATTATTGGAAATAAGTACTAAATAGAAATATACTAAATATTTGTACTAAAAGTGGGAAAAGTTAGTACGCAAACATAATAGTATAGTTTTTTTATTAAAAGGGTTCCAAAATGCCTGGAAACTACAAAATTTGTATTGAGCGATTAGAAGCGGTAGAGTTTGGAATTCGTGTATGTGGCTTCTAAAATACAAATATAATTATTCCCAGCGCCATCAACAAGTTTATAAGGATAGAAATTAGCATTGCCTAATACACCAAGAAGTTGGTAAATTGCACTTAAAGGTACCAACAAGTACTAAATATTGGGTACGGTAGAACGGATAAAGATATGAACCTGTTATTAAATACTTATCTGGAACTATAACGACAAACATTTATACATAACTGCTTTCCAGCAATAATTTTTAAAAGTACAACACATTGTATACGGCGGTACGGGTGGAGATAGAATTTGGTACAAGTCTTTTTGTATTACAAACAATGTTTTCGCAGTTTAGTACTTAGGGTTCTAAATATTGTGTACGACAGAACGGGTAGAGATAAAGTGCTGACATTTTGTTTGTATAATCCAAAATCTGATCTAAAAACGTTGACAGTTACATGAAATATAGTTTCCAATCCATAGACTTATAGTACTGCGAATGATTTTAGAATTTTACAAATAAGTGAAACAAGGCACTGAACAACGCAAGTACTAAATTGTTGACACTTTTAAACGCAAATATTTCTAAGATTTCTACCATAACAGTACTGACATTTATTTCTAATGATGTTTCCAACCCCACTTACGCGAATATTATGGTGTGATGAGAAATGTTGAACATTAATACCGTTGAATTTGAGAAATATATGAAAATGAGTAAAGTTTTCTCTATATAGTAAAATTCGAGCACCAACGCTAATTAAGCCTATGTTCGAAGACTAAGATCTAAGATTTTTTTTTTTAAATTAAGGCATAGGAGCTATCCAAAAGTGTGGAGATTATTAAACAAGTTTAAAATGTGATATGGATCATTGTAAGTACATACTTAGAAATGCATAAATCTGTATAAAGTTATATTGTGTAGCTAAATCAATGTTTATTTTAACTATAAAATATAAGTTTTTTTGGAAAGACCCGCTAACGACGTAGCGGGCATATGCTAGTAACAACATAAAAAAGTCGATAAATTTGTTCTAATAAGCGGGATTTTCTTATGTGAATGTATTTTATACAACAAATTGTTTTCTTGTATTGGTGAAACATTTTCTTATGTACGTTTTTGTGGGAACTTTGGAATATCACAATTTCCTTAAATTTGTGGTATTTGGCGGGGATTTATGACTAAACTCAAATACTACTGCACTCATTTTGACAAAATTTTATGTACAGGCTCTATGGGGCGTGAGGAGTGTTTCTGTGTAGTTTGAAGTTCGTCCGACGGATGGCGCTCCATATATTTTCTTTGCGTTTTGCCCGATTAGAGATTGCGTGCTTAATCGACGTTAAGTATTCCGACACCAATTCATACATAAACTATTTTCGTGAATAGCGCGTGGGAGTCAAACTAAAAATAATAACTTACTAATTGAAGTAAAGTTAATTTAAATCTACTTATAAAAATTATGTAAAAAGCTTATAGTAACTCATCAATTTAAGAACGGAGGGACCGATTTGACTACGAATTTCTTTCAGTTATCTTTAATTGAAGTGGGAAGGATTTTATGAAAGAACATTTTGAGAAAAATACCCAAAAATCTTGAAAAATACATTTTTAAGGAACGGCTGGACCGATTTGCCATATACCATAAAGTGATACTATACCGACAATTTACAGAAAAATACTAAAAATTTATTTCAGTTATGTGTAATTGGTGTGAAAAGGTTTTTATAAAAGAAAATGTTGAGAAAAATACGCAAAAATCTTGAAAAACATATTTTGAAGTGATACTATACCGACAATTTACAGAGAAGTTCCTTATCCTACATTAAATACCGAATAGGGTATATGTTACAACTTTCAAAGTACCTAAAATTACACTATGCAAAATATTGACCAAAGATAAGGAGGCTTAGAAACGCACAATAATGGCGAGCCAATTTTTCTATGTTATAGAACCAACACATGGCATATACCCCAAACGATATCTGAATCATTGGCTGAAACTTGAGCGTTTTCTAATTAGGAATCGAAACCAGCTATATTTGTATATTTGTTATGTTTAGGATATACCAAAATGTCCATTTAAAACGTTCAATAACTGCTACAAAAGATTACAAATACCTCAACAATTCAGCTACCTATGGAAGGTATTACTGAAAAATTTCTTTTATTCGGGAAGTATGTCTTGATTTAGATTAGGCAAGTTTACTTGCGGCAAGTCTTTGTAGGAGAGAGGGGCAAGGGGAATAGAAATGAAAAAAAAATTGCTCGTACCGACAATTTTCTGGCAATTCGTTTTGTGTATTTCGTATTTGTTGACATTTTATATAGATTTAAATGTGAAAAAACAACAAATATAAAAATATTTTGGAAACCGAATTGCCTTGTATAAACGCATGAAGCAAGTTCAAAAGAGAACGACAAGAATTGCCGCAAGTAAACTCGTCTAATCTAAATCAAGACTATATACATAAATTCGAATCCTACATGGGGAAAATTAGATACTCTAGGTGCCTAACTTATATGTGCCTTTATTGTTCCTCTAATATGAAAATGTGAAAAATGTTTCCATTGAGAACGACTGCACCAATTTGACTCACATTTTCCTACGGTTGTTATTAATTGCAGTGGAAAGAGTTTTAGCAAAGAAAATTTTGAATGTTGTGATAGTATGTGATTAAAATAGGAATAGTAATTACGCCATCCATACTAAATTATCTCTTGAGGTAAGAGTAGTTAGATCAAAACTTGAACTTCTCCTGAAAGATGTTTGGTGGAATAAGTTCGACAAATTGATAAACTGAAATACCACACATACTGACATAATTTAATATTTTACAATAACAATATTTCTTAAAATATTATGCATATTCAGTAGTGTTGGCGGGTTATTTGGGATACCATTTGTATTTTGTTTTTGTAAAAAAACTAATAAATAGTTGTTTTTTATAAAAACAACAAACTGGGATATTATGCATATTTTTTATATCAGAAATTTGCCATAAATTTAATGTTAAATAGCTTCTGAAATATATATTCCATGAATTTGTTAATTTTTACTAAACCTAAATTGATGCAATTTTGATACGGCAAATCAACGTTTCCCGGGTCTGCTAGAACACATGTATATATATGAATGTTACCGAAATACGTCAAAGTACCAATTTTCAAAATTGAAAAAAAATCAACTATGACCGAACGTAGTTTTGTTTTTTTTTTTCATTTGTTGAAAATAGAAATAAACATAAAGAAATATAATTATTTTCAATAATAATATGAAATATTTGAACACATTTTATAATTTCTTAATTTTGTTTCGCGATTTGGTTTAGTTCGCTATGAGAAATGGATTCGACGTATTTGGGCAATATGGCCGTACACAACATTTTGCCATAGTGGGGAAGTTGAATATTTTTGTACGCTTCGTTCGAATTTAGGTAACGTTGTGAAAATACAATTTTTTTTATAAATGTAAACATTTTTCGGTTGATTAAGAAAATGTTTTTTATCCATTTTCGCCGTTTTCAATTGTTTTCAATACACAAGTAAATAATGTCCTTGCGTATTCGGGTAATACGGATGTTCAACAAACCTTATAAAGGTAAGAAGGTGGGTATTTTAGTACGCAACGCGCTGAATTTAGGTACGGGCCTAACAACAACTTGTTTTTGTGCACAAGACCGAAGTACTTGAAAATCGTTTTTGGTTTAGCTCGGCTTATGGAACAAATGTTATGTCTCAAGCCAGACAAGTAAGTAAGTTGTATAGAACAAGCCGGCTTGAGAAAAATGTTATTATTTGGTAGCTATACCCTACCTTGTTATAATTATTATTATTGTAAGAATAAAATAATCGTATGGTACCTTTTTATATGGAGGCTATGGTACATTTGTACCTTTACATTTAAAGAATATATTAAAATCAAAGTTTAAATGACAATCTATCTAAAACAGTCATAATAATTCGTTATAGGTTTCGAATGGGTTAAAGTTTTTTAATCATTTTTATATGGATCTTATTTAGATGTTTTCAATCCCTCTTCAACCACCATGGTTTTCCATTGGTAAACAGGTGCTAAAACAATATTTGTTTTCTCGGCTGATTTCTGAGTTAATGATCTCATACAATTTCTGGATTGGGTTAAGTACAGAGAATTGGGTAGGTCAAGGGATGACATCAATCGAATTTTTGAAGAAACCACTCCTTAACCACTTTTAGTGTATCTTTGGGTCCTTATCTCAAGAGAATGCCAATCTAAGAGACATCTGTTCCTCAGCATATATCACGCTATAGGAAACGATCCATAAATCAAACAATCGTTTGCCCCTAGAAAAAACCCAAGTCCATCATGTTACCTCCTCCATTACTCCATTTTGGGAAACTCCAGTTGAGATGGACGTTTTTAAGAAATAAAAGTATTTTTCTGCGGATCGTTATTTCTCTAATTTTTTAATAATAGCGGTTGAAAAAACAAAATTGCAGCTACTTTGTAAAAAAAAATCTGATGAGACCTTCGAAATATCGAAAATGTAGTCCAAGTTTGGTATAGCTTCTATATAACGTTATCCCCCTTCCTGCCAATCTTTGAGGGCTGAATGATACAGACCTGATTACAATAAAACCGTCCTGTCCATAATGCGTTTTATTAACCAACCCCATCCGAAATTATCACATGTCATTTCTATTTGGTGTTTTGTGACCGTATAATTAATTTTTTATTGAATATTTACTAAAATTACCTCTTAACACTCAAGAATACTTAAACTTTACGAATAAATGCGAACTATGACACCTATAATAACGTTATATATTTTAAATTCGCCAGAGTTGCATATGTTTTGACCCAGCTATTATCGATTTATCCATTTTATCAATAAATTTTACAGCAAAATACCAAAAATTTCTGGGAAAATTCACAATTACAGTTTCAATTGAACTTAAAGCGTTGAAAAAAAAAATACCAAGTTAACCTAGTTTTTGACTTCAAATAGGGAGATTATTACATAGTAAATATCAGATGCAAATGTTTTTATCACCACCGTATATGTGGTGGAAGGTAATATTGGGTACTACATGTGTACAAAAAATTTGAATCCACTTGGATCTAAATACTGATAGAAAATTACTTACGGCTATCGAGACACTTCAAAATTTTAAGTATTGGTTGGACAACAAAAGAAAAACGCAAATGTTGTAAGTTTGATTTTTTGCAAATTTTAAGAAAGTACCTACTTTTTATAGTAGTTTTTGCAATTTCTGATAAATTTGTAAATTTATTTTGCCTACTGAAGTGATTTCTATTCCGACGTATATATATGAACCGATCTAGACAAATTTTTCCGAAAGTGATTCCAAATTGAACAGGATCTACCATACCAAATTTCAAAGCGATCGGATACAATATATAGGGGAGAGGAGGTACCTTTGAACACCTTTTCCTTTGAAGCCTCATGCAATTCTTTTTTTACAATTTTTGGTTTTTATAATTTTAACAATATACGGTAATCTATTGCTAACGAATTACTCTTAACCCTCTTGCCCCAATATTATCCAGAAGCAAAAACATTTTTTTTGCAGCTTATAATCAAAACCGCTAAAATCAAAAATACTTTGTTGGTTTGATATGTGAGTGTTTAAGATTGATTTGTTATATAAATCTATTGAATCCCGATTAAAGTAGATCAAAATTCGAGAGCCAAAGGGTTTAAATGATTTTAATGAGGTGGGTTTTTTTTCAGATTGATATTCTCGAAATGGAAAATCAACGCCTAAAGGAGGAGTTAAATGCCTACAAGAAAGCAAAGCTTAAACTTAGGACAACCCCAAACCTCTATCCCGATGAACATCAAGATTCAGTAGACTCGGAAGCTCCACCAAGATACTGTGATTTAGACAATACTGGCCGATTTGAAACAGCATCCATAGCTTCATCCCTGGCCGAATCATTTGCTGGCGACATGGATCCTGAGACCATGGAAAGAGCCGCACTTACTGAGAGTGTATGTAACCCATGATCACACAATATGTTTAGCAATTAATCGAGCTTTTTCATTTCAGTTGGTGCAAATGGCCCAAGCCGAGAGTAATTGTCTTCGTCGTGAGCTATTGAAATCGCGTCTTCGTAGGACAGTCCAGACGACAAGACCCACAAGTAGCGATGCATAGGCCGTGTCATATTTTTTTTTTATATTTTGAAGATGTCAAATCAATGAAATAGCGGATCATCATCTCCAACTTGAACTCAATCAAGTTCGAACATGTTATATCAGCGTCGCTTGTTTTAATTATAGTCGTATAAGTCAACGTCATGCCATTTATAATGTCGAAATTAAGCCAAAGAAACCGCAATCACTCAGTCCAATAAATGAAGAAAAACAAATAACAACAACTACAACAAAAACACGACATGGAATTGGAGCTTTGCTTTGGTGGTGGTTGTTTTATTTCATATCCACTGCGGTGTGTCAGCATTAAAATGCTCTACATTAAGCACAGCTTAAATCAGCACTACTTCAAACTGATTGGCCCAATTCATGTTGAAGCCTGTTTGTGCAGTGGCCAAAACGAGGGCAAACATTTAGACCTAGCCGTTCAAAAACAAAAAAATAAACAGACTAGTGACACACAGGCCCACATATTCCGTTAGGTGTGTACAGAAATCCAATAAATTCTGTCTACCTGACTAAACTCAATTCGAGAATAGGTCAGAATTCTGGTTGTCGTTAATGTTGTGGTGGTGAATATGCACAATTTTCATAAATAATGGATTTAAAAAGATAGCAAACATTTCAAAATGAGACCATCGAAAAACAAAATGGATGATAAATATTTGAATATTGCAATCGCCATCGTTATGCATAACCTAATTCCAGAGTACACACATTCTCAAGAATCAATTCTGCATAAAATGGACATAAACACACAACCTAAATTTCGATATCTAGATCAGGGATGCACCGATTGAGAGGGAGTGCGTTCCTCTTATATATTTTAGACATGTTTATACCCTCAGCCTTATGGCTAATGAGGGTATATTAATAAATATTGGTTTTAGACCCCATGTTTCTTCGTTTCAGAAAATTTGGAGTCGATTTACACATGTCCGTGTTCGAAGATGGGGAATATCGGTCACTCCCTCTGGTACCTCCCCCACAAATATTAATAAATCAATATTTATAAATCCAATATCAGGCGAATTGAATGTCCGATTTGCACCAAGCTTTCCAAACCTGTTATCTTTACCAGGTCTAGATGGTCAACATAGTCCGCAACCCATGAGGATGAGGGTATACACTGCGTATCATAACTATAGACGCACCTTTAATTCAATTGGTATGTTAGTTGACAAATAAAATTTACCCATTAAGTTATTGTTACAATAAAACGATCAAAAACACATATTATTCAACAAAAATAATTAATTTATTTTTTATGGTTTCGCCGAATTCTGCACTTTTCAAAATTGCTGGTGTTGCATAACTATAGACGCACTTTTACAAAATTAGAAAAATTTATTTGTTAAAACTTAAATAAAATAAAATAACTTTTATAAATAATGGGTAGGGCCTCCCTTATTTTGAATAAGTTCAAAAATGTTATCCATCACACTGTTAATCAAAATTATTCGCAAGTCTTCATCGATTGAGCGCCATTCATCGAAAATCACTTCTTGGAGGTAAAAAACAGTTTGGTATTGGAGGTTTTCTGCATAGACACGATGAGTCAAGATTCCACACATGTTCTCGATCGGATTCTGGTCGGAAATTTTAATATTTTTTTTAATTTTAACCATACTTGAGTACGGCGACTTTTATGAACTGGCGCGTTGTCCTGCTGAAAAACGAGTCCTTGATTGTTGCTGCTTTCCCAAAATTGCAATAATTTGTCTTCCAAGACTTGAACGTACTCCATTGAATTCATCCGACAACATGGAAACGTCAAATAAAACATTCCGTGGCTATAAAATGCTACCAAGGCCAATAAGGAACCGCCACCGAAATATCGTATTAAGAAATAACGATATTTCGGTAACCGCCACCTTGGGAGCATTTTATAGCCACGGAATGTTTTATTTGACATTTCCATGTTGTCGTATGAATTCAGTGGGATACGTTCTAGTCTTGGAAGACAAATTATTGCAATTTTGGGAAAGCAGCAACAATCAAGGACTCGTTTTTCAGCAGGACAACGCGCCAGTTCATAAAAGTCGCCGTACTCAAGTATGGTTAAAATTAAAAAAAATATTAAAATTTCCGACCAGAATCCGATCGAGAACATGTGTGGAATCTTGATAAAGAATAAATTAATTATTTTTGTTGAATAATATGTGTTTTTGATCGTTTTATTGCGAACAATAACTTAATGGGTAAATTTTATTTGTCTACTAACATACCAATTGAATTAGGGGTGCGTCTATAGTTATGATACGCAGCGTATATATCTATCTATCTATTTTTACTTTTTTTCTAGCATTTTCTAAAAACTTAGTTTTTATACAGGTTATTTTAAAATAATGTTAAATTATAAAAATTAGAAAACAATTCCCACATATGAGTCATTGATTTTGAAAGTAACTCAAGTCCATTCTAGGTTCTGATACAAATCTCGGTTTTATAGAAATGTTTACAAAACATATTACTTTATAAATTATATCATACTAGCTGACCCGGCAAACGTTGTTTTGCCTATTCATATCCAACTGTCCTTTTGATTTTTATATTGAAATCAGTATATAACTCGAAAAATGTTAGACACACACAATTTTATGAAACACATTTTTTATGAAATTAGAAGTTTTGATCTAACTAACCATTTGTCTTAAAAAACATCAGTTTATTAAAACATTAAAGCTGAATACAAAAATTTTGGAATTGTAAATATTATTTAATATATTTGTTTTGGCGGAATCTCACAATTAGTTTGCATATTTTCCAGTTCTGACCACATACGATTCATCGTCAAAATCGGTGCAGATGTTCTTGAGTTGTAAACGATGTAACTAACACAACGTTCGATTATTCCAATTTCCCGACTTTTTGATGTTTTTCTCAAAATTTTCTTCGTAAAAACTTTCCCAATGCAAGGAAAACGTGAGTGAAATCGGTACAGTCAATATACCATCCATACATTATTCACATCTTTAAAAATTTATTTGAGGAACCATAAAGGCACATATAAGTTAGACACAAACCGCATGTAATGCGGAATTGCCTCCATGTAGGATTCGAATTTAAATGTATTCTTCCTCCTGAATATAAGAAAATGTTCAATAATACCTTCGTATTTTGTTGGCGTATTTGTAATCGTATATAGCGAATTACTAACATCATTGAACTGTATTGAATACTTTGATTGACGTTTTCGTTTTTACTAAAACATAGACACATATGTCTTTTCTCGAAAGTATTCCTGGTGTTGTTTCCTATTAAGGACACGATCAAGTTTCGGTCAGTGGCCCAGATATCAAATGGGATATGTGTTGTATTTATAAGTTCAAAACAATTTGTTCCATTATTGTGCGCTTTTAAACATCATTATCCTAAAGTGCTTGGAAAGTGGTAATTGCCTTTAAGGGAAAATGGTGGACCTTTGAAAACATATTTTTGGAAAATCGCCGATTTTTTACCAAAAACCAAGTTAAAAAATAAGGAAGATCTTAACCGATTGGTTTTATCCTAGTTCATACGAGAGCTATACACTCCCAGAGAAACGTTGCAAAATTTTGAACCGATTGGATTATTAGTTTTTGAGTTATCGTGCCCACCATTCGCAAAAAAAATGTTTAGAGAAAAACGCGTTTAAAGTTTGAGAAGCTCTTCAGCCGTCACTTGATGCTAACATAATAAATCGGTTATATCTTCAAGAGTTCTTGAGACTCGAATTATATCAACAAAAATTTTGACCCCGAGAATGGGGGGGTCCCCTTAAAGTTTGAGAAGCCCTTCAGCCGTCACTTGATGCTGACACAATAAATCGGCTATATCTTCAAGAGTTCTTGAGATTTTCACTTGAAATTTTGTAGAGACATTCTTTAGTCAGTGTAGATTCGAATTATATCAACAAAAATTTTGACCCCGAGAATGGGGGGGGGGGGGGGGAGGTACCCTAAATTCGGTATTCCCCATAGCGTAAGAAACTTGCCGGTATAGTTTTTGGTTTTCTGTCAATAGAGCGTTTTTTGTGCTAGGCTAAGAACTTTCCGAACTGCCCTCGTAAAGGTATCTTTTGACAACAAAGAAAAAATAAAACTCTTCCTTGAGACTTGTTATGTCAGAATATATAAATAGAAATGCAACAAGCCGCTGTGTTCATTTGACATACATATCCCGTAACCCGGTCTGCATTTCACAATTGCGTATTCTATAATCGGGATTGTAAAGATACATTAATTTTATATGCGTTTTGTTTTATTAAAATCGTTCCAAATTTTAGTGAAAATGGTACCAATTATATTAAAAGTTCATATTTTTGCATATTGGTGATTTAACATATAGAACTATTTAAAATATCACTAAACTCATGTAAATTGAAAACAAATTAAAACCCTTAATAATCCGGAAAATTTAGCAATCCGGATTGGGGTCTGCAATCTTTCGTCAGGATTAGCGAGATTTTACTGTATTTTGAACAGGTTGCGTTTAGGATTCTTTTTAATTGATGCTCCATATTTCAAGTTAATGTAAAATATTAAAAATATTAAATCTAAATATAGTTTTTGATCCCGTCACTGATCTTCAAAAATTCTCTCTTTAATAACTTCTTCGCAAAAAAACATTTATACTCAAGGTTTCAACATAAATGGAAGTGCATATAGGAAGATTTACCTAGGACCATTAAAATACCTACAATGGATCAGAATCTTTATATGGGACTAAACTCAAGGATCGGCCTATATGTTTACAAATTTTTCACTTAATGAGACCTAAAAATATTAAAATAGATACAATTCGTTTGGGAAAATTTGCCACCGAATGAGATTCAAAATGGATGACACATCAAAGATATCTTTCATCGATTTGATTTACTCCCGTTCATATGTATAGGATAACGGCATCGATTGATATGATTTGAGTAACCTCTTGTAACCACAGACGTGACAAAATGCTCGATCGTGTCATCATAAAATAAACTCTGATCATAGCTTATTTCTAATTGCACAACTATGTGTATGAGCTAATTGACATGTGTATGTGTGTGGATGGATATTACGAGCTAGCTTAAGCACATTCTTGGCGTGGCGTGGCATGGCGTGCGGCTGCCTGTGACATGATTAGCTTTTATTTAAATTTAACTACAAATACTTTAATTCATTTGATTATTTATTATGGATCTTGTTGTGGCTGTTTTCGTTCGGCTGCTTCTATTTTCATTTAACCTAGTTTTTAAGAATCGTCGTCTGAAAATCTAGGCACCATAACCAGAAAATCCACTTACGCTGCAACATGACTTGATATCGAAACTGATCGACCGGACAGTACAGAAATGCGTAAATATGCGTATTAGATGAATTAATGAATTGATAAATTACAAGAGCAGCACTGCCGACCACCTAATCGCCATGCGCCAGACGTCGTGGGATGGAGGGTGGCAGGCTGTAATGTCAACTGAACTAGATTACAATCTGAATGGATTTTAAACGATGTTTACATAGATTATCTGATCGGTTGAACTCCCTTTTTAATCATAATTCGGTGAATTGTATACGATGGCGACATTTGTATTGGACTGATTTGTATTAGAAGCTATGCTCTTTAAATATAATATACTCTATTATAATGATCAGAAACATTCTAGGGCCGGAAGGTAATTGGCGAATTTACGTTTAAAGGTGACCAAATTGTATGTCCAATCCACTTCCAAAGTGCAACATTTATTTGTGTAATTGATCAGAAGTTTTTGAGAAATTATTGGAAATTATTTGGGTTAGAATTTTCGAGATTATTGTACTGCCAAGGACTAGAGTTAGGCAATATAGTTCACTGAGAGGATTGACCTTTTTCGTTCCTCTTTTAAAATGGAATCTCTATTTTTTTGAATCTCTATTTTTTATCGATCCTTTTGTCTTTTAATTCACATGGTTTCGAATATTTTTAACAGCACCTGAAAACCAATCGAGCACGAACTGGATCTAGTTCCTATCGTTCCTTTATTGGAATAGTTCCAATGAACTAGTTCGTTCAGGAACTACCCAACTCTACCAAGAACTGTATAAAAGTACATTTAGATTTACGAAATCCACTCGATCTCAGGGTAGGCTATCTTGAGGTGGAAAACAACTCTGTATGTAGTGACTTCTTCCGTCAGATATGAAATAAATATGTATATGCTACATCTATTATAAAAGCGTAAAAATGATTTTATGATCTCCTCCCAAAATCGAGTAGGAAATGTTTGTTTCATCTATAATTGAGTAATTTCATTCAGACGAAACCGTTCATCTATAAGGTTCGTACCTGAATTCATGCGTATGCGTTCGAATTTATTCACCTCAAAAGTCAAATACATGTATTTCAATGAATGCTACCCAAATTCCCACTGCGTATCAAAATATAAAGTTGAACATTTTCAACATTGACAATGCGTATTTTGGATTTTTTGTTCTTTTTTTTCGAAAATAGAATTTCAGTCATTGAAATATTTGTGTTTCAATTTAAGTATTTAAAGAAAAGTCCTTATTTTTGATGGCGGGCATGATAACTCCTCACTGGAACATCGGAATCCGAAAATTTCAACGGTGTTAGAAAGAGTACATGTCTGGCTCTCGTATGAATGGCGGACCTTTGAAAAAATATTTTTGAAAAATCGCCCATTTTTTACCAAAAACCAAGTTAAAAATAAGGAAGATCTTCACCGATTGGCTTTATCCTAATTCATATGATAGCAGAGAAACGTGTAAAATCGTGTAAAATTGGAATCGATTGGGTTATTAGTTTTTGAGTTATCGTGCCCGCCATTCGCAAAACTAATGTTTAGAGAAAAACGCGTTTAAAGTTTAAGAAGTCCTTCAGCCGTCACTTGATGCTGACACAATAAATCGGCTATATCTTCAAGAGTTCTTGAGATTTTCACTTGAAATTTTGTAGGGACAATCTTGAATTAGTGTATTTTTATAATGTCCGTGTGTATTTGGGTAATAAGGACGTCTATCAAACCCTATAAAGGTAAGAAGCTGAGTATTTTTGTACGGAGTGCAATAAATTAGGTACGACCCTAATATTTAAATTAAATCTAAATTTATTTGACGTAGTATTCAACAAACATACACAAAGTATGTGGTTGAATTTGATAGAACGGTGACCTGTTGAGAAAAATTGTAATTAATCGGTAGCTATGCCATGGCTTGTAATAATTACGCCACGCATAAATATGCTAAACTTCAAACAGAAATATGAATGCGCTCAAACTGTTTAAGGCAGCAGTTCCCAAAATTGGTCCCATGGGCTGTCGGTGTGTCAAATATGTTGAATTAAGCTCATAAGTGAATAAGTTCACCCTCAAATCAATGTAATGTTATGTAGCTTGTATTGGAATCTGCCAAAATCTGTCGAAATTCAGCAATACTCATAGGACAAACTCGCCTCCAAGCGTTGGCTACACACAAAATCGTTGCAATTTAAAAAGATATTTCGTAGCGGACCTCCTTTTAAACTATAACGTGTTGCGGATGTCCGCACTTCGGCCCGATAATATGACATACGCTTATGGAAAGATAGCAATACAAGCTAGCGATTTATGGATCAATAAGAGGGAGAGATTTGGGAGCCACTTCTTCTAAAAATTTATATTGTTTAATCGACAATAAAGTAAAAATCCAATGTAGCCAGAAGCTGAATGTGCTACAGTCGACTTCGCTTTACTGAAATGGAAAAATTCTGGATGTTTGTTTCAGTTATCCGATGTTTCCACTTAAGCGGAGTTCGGTTAACTGAAAATAATTTCAGTTATCCGAACATTTTTACTTCGTTCATAATTACATTTTGGTTATCATCTTAAAGGATTTAAATAATAACTTAGAGTAGTTGAAAGTGGATGTTTGTTTCTGGATGTTTGTTTCAGTTATCCGATGTTTCCACTTAAGCGGAGTTCGGTTAACTGAAAATAATTTCAGTCATCTTAAAGGATTTAAATAATAACTTAGAGTAGTTGAAAGTGGACGACCTCTTCAAAATTTTGTTAATTATATGAGACCTCGTTTTGACATTTCCCCTATGAATGGTACATTCTGTAATATATTTTTTTCGAATTTTGGAAAAATCATTAATTGCAGAAAAAAAAATTAATTGAATATGTCTATTCTTCAATGCAAAATATTTTGTCATTATCTTTCACTGTCATGATTTTCAGTAATACAAAGTGATTTAAAAGGAAATTTCATTATTTGACTTCAAAGGCTATTTCAGTTATCTGATATTTTCAGTTATGCGAAGTTTCACTTATACGGAGTAAATTGTGGGCGATTAATCTAAAATGTAATGGTGCAGGAAATCCATTTCACTTATCCGATATTTTTCAGTTAGACGACTTACAGTAAAACGGAGTCGCCTGTAAATATTTCAAAATAAATCGCTTTTCATTGCATAGAAATCTTTAATTATCCAGGAATATAAAAATTCAAATCTTCAAAGGATATTTATTGACAAAAATAAATATTTTTTGTTTATTATTGTCAAAAACTAATTGTCAGCATGGCATGACAACAATATGGCTTTCTTGTTGTGCCTGATGCATACACCTTATTAAATTGACCTTGATTTACATCAAAAGCATATTTCATTGGCCTCTCTAGGATGTTGTTTTAAAAATATTTATCAATTTACTTGCATACACCGCAAAAACGTGCCACTATTCAGATACTTGGAAACAAATAGCAATTCATAACAAGAAGTTTAAAAAATTGTGTAAACCTTAAACTAAGACGGTGATCCTTATATCAAATTTCCCACTTCAATATCATTGGTTTATTATGATGCGAATATCCTTCCTTTCTCAACCCTAAATACTGATACACAAAAGTGGTGACTATACTATCAAATTTAAGAGTTTTGTCTATATTCATACCAATGGTATTACATTTTAGTAGCACTTAATACATTCCATCACTCACTCATCAACCGTATACCGTATACAATTTCAAAATTCTAGTCCCTTTCACATTTATTACATTTTAGTACTTATTGTAACAACCGCCTAAATAGCCAAATAAAACAATAACAATTAATTCAATATCGTTTACGTTTAATGACCAAACTGTTTTGAATAGGAACATAAAACAATGCGATTGCATCAGAAAAACTAACAAATTATTTCATAAGTGATGCCAGATCAACTGGTTCTGTTCGTGTGTTGCCACTCTGATAGCTATTCAGCGGGTTGCCACATCCCTCCTCTATTTCTCTTATGCTTCATCGTTACTTTCGGCCTGGATCCTCCAGTATCTATGTTAGGTGATTTTGATGGTAGTTCCGGTGATGATTTATTGGTGGAAAGATCTTCGTCAGGGGCATCTGGATCATGATGGAATTCGAGATGTTCTGGATCTGCAAACGAAGTCTCAGTGGATCTTGCTAAAGATGGTAGGGATGAATCAGTTGGAATTTTCTTGACATGAGTAATGTTTCTGCGATACACTCTGCCTTCTCCTGATATCACAACATCATTGCCCTTTCGCTCCTTTACTTCGTATTCAGTTTGCCCAAAGGTTGTGGATAATTTGTTAGAGTGGACAGTATTTCGCAGCAATACTTTATCCCCAACTCTGATGTTGCAATCGACCGCATTTCTGTCAGTATCGGCTCTCTGTTTCCCTTTATCCTTATTCAGAATGTCATTGTCCCTGGCTTCCGAGTCGATAACATTCTCTTCAACGTCATTCAGCGATGGAATCTTATCTCTTTACCTGTTGTACCATGCGGAGTGACATCATACATGAGGATAAATTTACGAACCTCCTTCTTCTAGTCCAAACCCTGCGAGTGAGCAATCTGAAGACGTTTTAAAAGAGAGCGGTTCAAGTTTTCGACCTCTCCATTAGCTTGGGGCCAATAAGGCGGTCATGTCATCAATTCAATATTATTAGTCGCGCAAAAAGTCTTGTATTCTTCGCTCACAAATTGGGGGCCATTATCTGCAGTTATTGACTTGGGATATCCATGCCGGGCAAATATTTCCTCGAGAAAATCAATAATTTCCGTTGACGTTATCTTCTTCATAAATTTTAGTTCGTGAAATCGCGAATAGTAGTCAATAACTACAAATACAAAATCGTGATTTGGCAACGGGCCCAATAAATCCATTGCTACACAAACCCAGGGACTGTCTGGCATGCTTCGTCTATTCAAAGGAGCCGGTGGTATTGGCCGAGATACCAACATACACTCATGACAGCTTTTCACGTATTTCTCTATATCTCTATCGACCAAATGCCACCATATCTTCGAACGAATTCTGCGCTTCATAACGGTTTCGCCTGGATGACCTTCGTGGCCTAGATCTAGTACTCGTTGTCTCAGGTTTGCAGGAATTACAAGTCGCGTACCTCTTAGCAACAAATTTCCTAAAATACTTAGCTCAAATCGAAATGGATAATACCTGTTCTTAGTAGCTGTACTCCAATCCTCGGTCTTTACACATTCCACTGCCAGCAAAAGCTCATCATCTTTGCTATTATTGTGTACAATTTCCAAAATGGTTAAAGCCTGTGGTACTGAATTTTCTATAATAGAACAAATGCTGAATTCACATGGCTTATCAAAAGCTGTATCCAGATTACAGAGTCTGGATAACGAGTCTGCTATGTTATGTTTCCCAGCTTTGTAAATAATTTTGAAGCTAAAGGACTGCAGGCGCAAGACCCAACGCTCGATACGAGCCGGCGGCTTTGATGTTGGCTTAAAAATGGCTTCAAGAGGCTTGTGGTCCGTCTCCAGCTCAAATTGAATCACTGCTAAGTAATAGTAAACTCGCTCGACAGCCCACACCAGAGCCAGGCTTTCTTTCTCAGTCTGCGAATACCTGCGTTCAACTTCAGACAGCGCCTTACTTGCAAAAGACACGCCATACGGAGTGTCTCCAGTAAATTGAATTAGAACCGCTCCCAAAGCCACAGGGCTGGCATCAGCAATTAATTTCGTGCGTCGGTTCGGTGAAAAATAAGCAAGTGTTGGAAGGGCAATTAATTTTTCCTTGAGTTTTAGAAATGCATTGTTTTGTCTAGTGGTCCAAATAAACTTCTCGTTGGCTTTTGTGATCTATCTTAGAGGTTCAACCAAATCACTTAAATCTGGTATAAACTTGCCTAAATATGTAACCAGACCAAGAAAACTACGAGTCTCCTCCCGCGAATTCGGTGCTCGAAAATTCGGCACACTATCGATTTTATCCGGGTCAGCGCTTATACCATTTGTTGACAGGACATGGCCCAAAAATTTTAAATTTTTACCTTCCACAAGCATTTGTCTTCATTTATGGCTACATTGAAGTTTTTAAAGGTGTTAAGGACACCTTGTAAATATTCATCATGTTCCTTTTCAGTTGCGCCGAAGACTATGATATCATCCAAATATTTTAACGCATTCTTACATGGGGCCAAAATACTTTCCATGGTTTTTTGGAATATTTCGGGAGCTGAGTTCACCCCAAATAACAGTCGTTTGTATCTAAATAAGCCTTTCGAAGTTATAAATGTAGTTATATAGCGGCTTTCTTCTCCTAACTCCAATTGATGATAGGCATTTTTAAGGTCAAGCCTCGAAAAGAATTTAGCACCTTGTAGTCCCGTCATAAAACTATCGAAAGTTGGCAATGGATAATTTTCTCTCAAAATTGCTGTATTCGCACGTCTCATATCAATACACAGCCTAATGTCACCATTTTCCTTGAAAATAACGACCACAGAAGATATCCAAGCGCTGGAACCAATAACCGGTTCAATAATATCCAGAGCTAATGCCTCATTAAGTTTCGCCTCGACCCTATCCTCAACCGCAACAGGCACCCGGCGTAATGGTTGTTGGATAGGTCTTACGGTGGTGTCAATAGACAAGTTTACTTTTACTCCAGCAATTTTATTGAAAGGTTGCAATTTCTCAACAGTTTGATGGCCGTATCTTTACCAAGCAACGATTGCTCCCCATGCTCAATGACATAAAAAGTTGACATCACATTCGAGCTACTCCTAATTCCAATAACAGCTTCGAAAACCACTTTTATCGTTAGTGCCGCCTTGCCAGCGTATGCTTTAAATTGATTATCCGATTCAAACCGAATATTCCACATGACTGCATTTCCATCCTTCAACAAATTCCAATCATCTTCACAAAGCAGATTGTGTTTTGATCCTGAATCAATCAGCATACTTATTTGTTTGCCACCTATAAAACACTGAATTATCTCAGCCGCAGATTCTCCTTCATTAAATATCTTAAAAAAATAGTCATCATTTGCTTTGGAGTTATTAGCATTCTCGTCTATCGATTGGCCATCAATATATCGTATTTTGTTAAAACCAAAATCCCGGCGCTTTGTATTTCTATTATCAAATGTTGAAAATTTTCGTTTGTCAGAAATTTTATTGATTTCGGCACCCGCGCTCATGTTTTGGGGATTTATTGATTGTGTCTGAGCATTAATTTGTTCATGGATTTGGCAAATTTCAATTACTTCTTTCAAGGTGTGCTCTTTTTCCAAAATCTTTTTTTTTTCAAATCAGCAGACGCCCAGGCGTCAATCAACTTATCTTTAATACTAATTTCCAAAATTTCTTCTTTTGTTGTTCCAAATACACACTTCGAAGCTTGTTGCCGTGTTCTCAACAAGAATTTATTAAAGGTTCCATCGCATTCTGCTTTCAAAGACCGAAATAGATGCCTCTCAAATGTGGAATTCCTCTCCGGCGAAAAATAATCAGTCAATTTGTGAACTAATATTTTGTAAGCATCTTCGTTTTCTGCACAAGCCAAGGCACCTGGAATGTTATACACAACGTCCTGCAATCGTGTTCCACCGTAATGCAAGTTTATTCTTTTTCTTGATCACATCTGTTATTTCTTCTGCATCAAGGTAAAATGTAAACAATCTGAGCCATTTTTCCCACTCAGTACGAATAAGTGACTTGTCAATCGTTTCGCACAGAAATGGCCTTATTCCATTTGTCTCATTCATGTTTGAAAACAATGTTATTGTTTCCTGGAACTGCCATTGCATTATATTCAACAACTTACGATTGATCGTATTGTACATTTGCTTGTACTTAATTTGCCCAACTGGCCCAGATCTTATTCCAACTTGGAACACAGATTTTTTTCCTCGCACCGCTTGTGCTTATTCTTATTTTAGTTCTTTAAACTAGAACGCAGAATTTGTTTGCCTAACTGGCAATCTGAAATTATAAACAAAATCATTCACATCAATTCAGATTTCTTTTCCGAAGAATTTCATCCAATTGTCTACCGCGTGCATTGTTTGTTTCCTTTCCTTCCCATATTTACCTCTTCGCCACTATAACAACCGCCTAAATAGCCAAATAAAACAATAACAATTAATTCAATATCGTTTACGTTTAATGACCAAACTATTTTGAATAGGAACATAAAACAATGCGATTGCATCAGAAAATCTAACAAATTATATATTTCAAAAGTGATGCCAGATCAACTTGTTCTGTTCGTGTGTTGCCACTCTGATAGCTATTCAGCGGGTTGCCACACTTATCATGCACGTTTAGTACGCTTTTTGGTTCATCCTCTCAACAGTGCATCCGGAATACTCATTTCAAATATCGGCCTGCCGATTACGTTGAGTACGAGTTGACTATGGGAGAGTGTTATTGAAGAGGATTTCTTGTCATATAATTGTCACCTACAAAAATACCGAGCTGCATTGGCACCTCAAATTTGTTTCCTAGCTCATGGCATTTTTCTTTTGATAAAAACCCATAGCATAATTTTAAAAACTTTATATGGTCATTATTGGCAGTTGCACCGTAAGAATGTACTATAAAGGAAACAATTATAAATTCTTGTAGGTTCTGGAACATATATACTATCGATATAGTTCTTGATATTTTATTCAAATAAATAATTACAACCTATGATAGTCCGCACATCTACAGTTAGTCAAGATATGTACCTATTTCTTTTTTTTAATTTTCACACATACTGTTTTTGACTTCTGCCAAATCACTGTATCTGAATGGCACGAGTCATTCTTCCCCTGTCAACTGAAAGTGTCAATAATGCGATCAATTACCAAAAAACATTGCATGTTCAGTTGTGACGAATTAATGCCGAAATACCGGCAACTGTCGCTATTGACAAATTTCAGTCGATTGCGGTGTCATGAACAGAGGCCCACCACCACCCGAACCAACCATACCAGAATTGTGGAATCATTAACAAGACACAGTAAATCGAGTGCGTGGATGAACACGCCGGCACTTAAAGCAAAAAAGTAGCCGCATTAGAGAAAAATAATAACAACGCAATACTCGTCCTACAAGCACCCGATTGCAATGCTATTCACAGAGATCCACACATACATGCATACGTACATATGAATATTTGCTTTCGTCAATAAATCTGCAATTTTGTTGTAAATGTAATTGAAATCGAAAGTGAAGCACATTTGCATAATTCAAATTAATGCGAACTAATCGCAAAAAATATACAGAAATCACCGCCCACTTGCCCCTGTCCTCCACATGGCTGTGAATACTTGCAATTGATTCAATATGTTGTGGTTTGTGGTCTGGCATAGAGGTTCTACCGGTCCACGATGATTTCGACTTTCCGCTGACAATGTCTTCGCCTGCCGCCAGTACCAGTGTCAGAAATTGGAGTAGAATTTCGTCACAAGCCAGATTCACTTGTTGGTGGGTAAACACAAACCAGTGCGGAGCAGTGCGTTGTCACTGCTAGTGCATCCTTTGCCGCACCGAACTCATGTAGGCTATGCGGTGGTTGATGGCGGTTGCCACCGGTGGGGTAAGTTAATCAGTTGGAGTAAACAGCAGCCTAGAAACGGCACTAACCAACAGCGTTGGATGTTGCAGAAAGAGAAAAGAAAACAGAACACCGGTACCGGTGCATTAGGCTCGTGCTCTAGACAATTCTGTTTAGCATAGCATGCATGCAACATACGCCTGTACTTTGGCCGCGTGTTCGTGTGTGTATGTGTGTGCACTTGTTGCCTCACCATAACAAATATGCTGTGGCACCGGATAAACGCTGACAACATGGACGCCTTCTTCATTGCATTTCCATGTGCCGAATAGGGGAGGTTCAAGCGATACCTCTCAATGGTTGACAGTATTCGGTATTAATATAAATATGCGCAGGATTTCGATTATTGAAGTATAAACATTTCAGCACTTGTTCTGTGAACATACAACACCTATTAACTCCAAATCCAGCGGGGAAATCTGCAGTCTCAGACCGACAAAGCCGAATTTACAATTTTTCTAATCAGAATATCAACACCAATCAACAAACACTAAATATGTTCGTTAAGGTATATATCGACAACGATCTGTCAAATTGTCCTGACATACATACACGATACGATTATGAATGTCATCGACATAATAAATATCTTTCTATGCATTTCAGACTGTCATCTGCTTAGTTGCCATTGCCCACATGGCTGTAGGTATTGAACTGAAAGCTGAACCCGATTATGGACCAGTCGCATATGAATTCCACTATTCTGTGCACGATCCCCACACCGGCGACATCAAGAGCCAAAAGGAGAGCCGCAAAGATGACAAAGTCGAAGGATCCTACGAACTGATCGATTCCGATGGACACCGCCGATTGGTCACCTACAAGTCAGATGCTCATAGCGGTTTCGAAGCAGTCGTTATTCGCGAACCAACCAATATCAAGATTCCAGTACCGGAACCAAGTCACAAAAGTTTGACAGGTGCCAAAATCATCACTCCTTTACATTTGACCGCAATTAAGCCTGCTCCATTGGTGCACTATGCCCCAAAGCCGGCGCTTTTGGTTAAGTCCGCCGAAGGACATGCTCCATCACATGGTAACTTTGTATCCTTCTCCGGACCCAATCACAAGTACAACTATTAGAATGACGTCCTGGGGGGCGTTGACATTTAACTAACTTTGCAAATCGATGACAACCACATTCGAAAACCATTGTTCCGGCTCATCACGCCATTACCATTCTGTATACCATCATCGACAACAACAAAAACGACATCTCTATTCATTCCACGCTATCGCCAACAGCCAAACGACCATCCAGTACACATCTACAATAGCATTCCAGATGTTTTTCCTTCTCTTACAAACTTCTATCCTGCATCCTCTTCTTCGACATCGAAAACATTTGCCACCAGTCTACAACCACACATATGCCTAGCGTACTGCTTATATATAAATCTTCTTATAATTTTGTTGTAATTTTATTTTAGACATTCAGGTTAACAACAATTAACTGTAAATAAAGAGTTGCAATGGAACTGCATCAACATATGAGCATGGTTCTATAGAAGAACGCACTTTCATTGAGTTTTATTGCATTCTATTGAATTAAGTGTTTGCGACGTTAGTATGTATGTATATGGGCTAAATTGCATATAGCCAGGTTATCTTTGCGCCCTGACCCCTTCAATATGTGTGTGCATTTTATTTTGACTCTCTTTAAGGGTCATCAGTGTCGCCGTTTCAAAAGACCGGTTCGGTCTTGCCTTTGCATCCAAATTTCTATTTGTTTAAATCTTTACTACATCAATGAATTATCACAAAAATTTTGAATACCTTTTTTATACCCTTCACCACACTGTGGTACAGGGTATTATGTCTTTGTGCATATGTTTGTAACAGACAAAAGGAAACGAGATAGACACATGGTTACATTTGAGAATATGCATAGAATCACTTTTTTAAGTCGATTTATGCATGCCCATCCGTCCGTCCGTCTGTCTATGTTGAATTGTAAACAAAGTATAGGTCGCATTTTTGATTCGAATTGGATGAAATCATTTATTTGGCCCAAAGACGAACCCTATAGAAATTGAGAAAAATCGGTTCAGATTTAGATATATTTGTATAACGTACTGAATTTAGCCTAGAAAATCGGTTTAGATTTGGATATATATATATATATATATAAATGGTGCGCAAAAGTCCCTATATATCCTTCGATTCGCACGAAATTTGGCATAGCGTACTGAATTAAGTCAAGAACGATGAGTGTTAAGATTCGTGAAATTCGGTTTAGATATAGCTCCCATATATATTTTCGTTCGATTTTACATAAATGGTGCACCAAACTCCTAATGTTTGTCTGATTAACACGAAATTTTGCACAACGTCTCAAATTGAGACTTGAATGACGTTTTTGCATTTTGTTGAAATTGGTGCAGATGTAGCCATAGTTTCCATATGTATTTCGAACGGGTGTCTGATTGAGATTCAATTGTTAACAGTGGGACGTCCCGAATATCGCGTATCAATTTAGCTATACATCGGTTTCCATAAATTTGTCCCATGGCCATATTAATAACAGCGGTTTTAAACGATTTTTTGACTTTTTAAAGGTTTATATTTACAAGAAAGAGAAAACGCAGATTTCCACAGTAGAAACCGGATATAACGAACAACGGTTATAAGCAACTACACATATAACGAACAAAGCTAATTCTTTCTCAGATATTTTCATTAGTTGTCTTTTACACAACAAACGGTTGAAAACGATTAGGGTAGTAATTTAAAAAAATGTCGACCTCGCGATTAGATTTTTAAAGCAATAATTATTGCAATGTCGTATGTTTTTGCAGAATGCATTAATAACTATTATTTCAGTACCCATTTATTCTCCTTAAGCTTATTCATATGTAAAAGTGAGATAAAACCATGCTTACTACAGTCGAACACGATTATAGTAAACACTGGATATACTGAACAAAATTTATTCATATGTCACTTTCTATTTTTAATCAATCCTGATCAATCAAGCCCGCCATTTCCTCTTCTCCTTTTTTCTCTTTGTTATCAAAATTCGAGTGTATCACGGAAAAGTTCTATCTTCCTATGACAGTAGGTCCATCTTGACAAATGCATGCAAAATAGCCTAATTTCCTCTTTTAATTTGACGCATTTTCGTCCATATTGTTTTTATTGCAAACCTTACTTGCTGTGACGTAGAAAACAACAATATGTTTCTTTGCTTTTATTTTATTCATCAAACAAAATATCGAATATTTCATTGTTTTTTATTCTGAAGTTCCCTACAAAAAACTGATATATCATGAAAAACGCAAAAAATCGCAATTTGAGACCTATTGGAATCAATTTAGAAGGCGTTCATTAATATATTTCGGTTGTCAAAAGATCAGACAAATTTAAACATTTTAGTAAAAGTCTTTCTGAAATGACTTATGTGTAAAAAATAAAGACATTTCTTTTATTATAGCGAACTATGTAATTTTTTGAATCGCTACACACACGTATTAACAAATATTAAAATGTAAATAAACAGTACACACCTCCGCCAATACTCTCCATGTTCAATGTTTATGCTTTGCATTCAGCGGTTTGAATCGCTTTAAAATACGCCATAATTTTTAAACAAATTTTATATCTTCAATTTTATTTTCAAAGTGTAGAGTTTGGCTACGATTTGCACCGCTTTTAAGACACTTGTATGCAAAAAATCTTACAGAATCATAATTTTTGACATGTTTTCTTTTTAATGCCATCAAAAAAGATGTAATTTTCCAAAATTGGAAAAATTACTTTTTGCCTAAAAAACAGTCCAAATTACGTATAGTGCATGGTACGTAGACGATTCTAAATCTGCCCGAATAAAAATAAATTTATCATAGGTTGCAGCAAGGCATGAGCTAGTTCCTTCGAGTGAACATTGACATGCAATTGTAAGGGTACATATGTACAAAATACCGAAAGTGGCGAAGGGTATCATATAGTCGACCCAGTCCGACTTTACTACTTTCCTTACTGTTTTTGTTTTTTTTGTTTTTGAATTTCTAATGATAGCATTGCAGAGCATTTTATTGCAGTTTGCTCGATTTAAAGAAAATAGATAAGCTTGCCGGTAGTCATCTCTTCATATAAAGATAACAGGGCAAGTTTGTCGGATACTTAAAGCAACCACATGAACAGACACAATAAGAAAAGTCTTCCGGCAAAATCGTTGATAACTATTTCTGAGTACTTTGTTGACTTCCCGAATTAAATTGTTAAGCGGGTGGGAACAGAGTTAAAGATCTTATCTATTTGCATTATATATATATGTATATATATATATTATTTTTTTTTGTAAAGCGCCAACATGCATATTTTCTTTTGGCGACAATTTGGCTCTGATAATTTTTATTATTTCCAGAATTGAGTCGGCATTCTGTTACGAATCAACAAAAATAAATATGTATGTACGAGTATGTTATTCCATTTGTTTGTATGCAATGCGGATGATTGGTGGGAATTTGCGAATAACCCATAACAGATGAAGAAAAAAAAGCGAAAATATAACAACACTAATCATTGTTTGTATTTTCATACTTATTTCTGTTTTCTTCATTTTTGTCTTTTCAAATTGAAAACGAATTGTCATCAATTTAAGTACTCAAATAGGCCATTCACCTACATATACACTTCCCCATATAAATATTTCTGTCACTGAACGGTTATTGAAGATGGCATGGAAATAGGTTAAGACTCATGGTACAATTATAAAAGGTAACAGCAAATCCCAGCTGATTTGATTCCAACGTAATACTAGTGCCAATATGAATTTGACAAATTATGTTTTTAAAAATCACCCAACAGGAACAGAAAATTGGGAACGCATACAATTTGAAATTGTTCTTTATTAAATGTGCTCCCGTATTCAATATACTCAATCTGCCTACCGGCAAAGTTTGAGGAAGCAAATCTTTCTTCGTGGAATAAATCGAAATTCCCTGCATTTTCATATGTGTTACACATATAAGTGGCATATAAGTGAAAGATGTGGAAGCGATAGAAATATAAATTTGATAGATTTTCATTCATGTTTTTCAATTTTTATTTTGAGAATTCGAAAAGATTTTATTTTCAAAATAAATATAATTTGTTTGTTTACATTTTTTGCTGTCAAAAGACGTTGACACTAGTATAACTTACAACAAACTTCCATATGGTTGTTGTATCGTTTGTTGTACAACAACACTTGCTGTTACCTTCTATTATTATACCATGGTTAAGACTATTGAGGTGTGAAGTGAATTTGCTTAGCCCTAGGATGATAGTACTGACACGGACATTTGTTGATTGTTATGGCTTTCAATAGAATTTTCGAATCAAAGATCAAGACAAATGGAATCAATGAAATCAAAAATAACCTTGTTGTACCTTACATTAACATACGCGTTATTGTTTTTAAATTCTGATCCGAAGATATCGCCTATTATATGATTCAAATTTGAAAGTTAATGGATGCTTTTGTAGCTATTATATTTTTGGCAACACTGAACTATAGGACTTTATTTCACATGTTTCTGAATGTCCGATTTGGGCCAAATATACAATGTTTTGTTATATGATTTGTAGCCATTCGATTTTATCGACATTTTCGACGACCGGCCTACTTGTGCGAGGTGCATCTTTAGCATCAAAAATTCCTGAACGGAATCTACGAAACCAAAATTGGCTGTTACAGTATCGGAACCATAAATACCATTCAGAATTTTAACCGCTTGGCTTGCATTTTCGCCTTTGTCAAAGGAAAACTATAAAATGTATCGAATTTTCTCTTTGTTCACTTCCATTTTTAATACCATGTAACTCACAACTGAATGCGCCAAAAAAAAAAAAACAGCAAAATATTTTTGTTTTTACTGCGAAATGTCACCCGACGAGCATAAAGTCATATATATATATATATATGGGCAATATTGCCAATTTTTTAATACTCAATTTTCAAAAAATCGGCTTTTTTGTTTTCGTGGTGCATCAATGATTTTTGGTGCACATACACCTAAGTCTGTTTTTGCACGGTAGATTGGTTCCAGAAGAAGCCGTGTAAAAAAGACATTGATCTTATACAAACTTATATAGCTAGTGTTCGCAAACTATCGATACTATCGATGGTTTCAGATTTTTTCTTTCATAAATACATTTTTGTGATATATATGAACATACTTCGCAAAAGTTAAATTTGACAAAAAAATTAAGTACATAAAATTTCAAATCGTGCTAAATAGAATAAAATCGTCTAAAAAAATTAAAAATATTCAATTTTCAAACCGTGTAAAAACAGACTTAGGTGTATAGAGAAAAATATTCTGACTCCGAAACCGTTTGCGATCAAATATTTGGTTGATACGCGCAAAAGTTATAGAGGTTTTAATTTTGGGCGTAAGGAAAAAATCTTAAAATTACGCGTTTTATTAAATTGACCAAAAACGTTCAAATATATCTTCCTTCGTAAAATAATAATCATCGCGAAAAAGTTGCACATCTTCGCGAAATATGAGAAAAATAATAAAAATATAGGAGATTACGTTAATATTGTCATTATATTAATGACACGTATCATGCTAAAAATTAATTTAAAAATATCTACATAATCTAAATACCACGATGTATCAAATGATATCAAAATTACAGCGACAACAAAACAAGATATAGAGGAAAAATATTTGTTTTTGTTCGAAGAAATAATGTCATCATATTTATTTTTTAATTTTATACTAGAACTTTCAGAAAAAATGTTGGGGTTATTCTTCTATTTTACCCGAATTTCGCCGAAAATGTACATATATAAAAATAATCAGTTTTTGTGTATAAGTATACACCTTCTGGATTATAGCAAGACCCTTCGTATAAATCTTGGGGTTCTATAAATAGGTATAAATCTTAAAATAAAACTATATTATGAAATATACATTTTAAATTGCATCTAAATTGCGTAATTCTAAAAACTTGGCCAGAAAAATAGGTTTTTTAGAAATTTGATCCCATTAAATTTTCACATTTGGATGAGTGTTACTCTGAAGCTGTGCATACTACATACACAATATATATATATATATATATATATATATCAAATTACTCAGATTCGCGACTACAATAATCTTAAAATTTTGAAAATTGATACATAAGAGACGTAGTCCCCATTTTGTAGGCTTCTAGTTTTTCTTTGATACGAAGACCGTTAAATGGGTGGCTTAGTCACAAATCGATAGAGAACATAAAAAATTGGTTCGCCTCAACCTATTTATACCCTTCATCAGACTGTGGTACAGGGTATTATGTCTTTGTGCATATGTTTGTAACAGGCAAAAATAATCGATATAGACATATGGTTCCTTTTGAGAATATGCATAGAATCACTTTCTGAGTCGATTTCCGCATGTCCGTCCGTCTGTCCGTCCATATATTTTTGTGAACAAAGTACAGGTCGCATTTATAATCCGAATTGGATGAAATTTGGCAAAGCTCATTTGATTGGCCCAAGGTTCAGACTTAGATATAGCTCCCATATATATCTTCGTCCGATTTAAGGTAAATGGTGTACCAAAGTCCCTATATATCTTTCGATTTGCACGAAATTTGGAAGAGCGTACTGAATTAAGTCTAAAATAATGTGTGCAAAGTTTCGTGAAAATCGGTTCAGATTTAGATATAGCTCCCATATATAGTTTCGCCCGATTTTAGGTAAATAGTCCACTAATGTCCCTGGAAATCTTTTGATTTGCACGAATTTTGGCATAGCGTACTGAATTAAGTCTAGAATGATGTTGCTAAGCTTCGTGAAAAGATCCATAGCTAGGCCGATTGACACAATGTACTGAATTAATATAAATTAGTCTCTGGCAAGTTCCCCTGAAATTGGTTCAGATATAGATATATAACAAAAACGCGACGTCTGTTAGGATACATATGTAGAATATACCCAAAGTGGTGAAGGGTATCATATAGTCGGCCCAGTCCGACTTTACTACTTTCCTTACTGGTTTTACATTAAAGTAGACACAGCTTCCACCCAAATAAAGTTTGAAGGTCAATTTCATAATAAGTTGGCAACGGCAGATCAATTAACCCAAAACTATTCACTTCTTTCATATACTTTAGTGATTCCCGAGTTATAAAGGGGTGAACCTCCGCTTCAGCTATGTTAAAAAATTGACAATATTGCCCATATATATTTCGCAATAGTACAGCAACGTCCCAATGTTTGTCCTATTGAGATGAAGTTCTGCACAGACTTTTCTAACGTTTGAGATAAAAACCACAATAGAGCGGTCACTCACGCGACTTCAAATATACATGATTTTAGCCATCATTGCTAATTACGGGAAAACTCTTCGAATTGTGTGAATATTTTGAACTTTTAATATTCTTTACATGAACATGATATCATTGCTTGATATCATTATTATTGCACTTTCAAAATTTGGCATATCCTTTACTTGCGAAGGATATTCTCGGTCACTCATGCTACATTTTCGATTTTGCTGTTTTTATTTCGGCCGTGCTATATTTGTGCTGTATTTTCCCGTTACTTCACATATTTCAGCACAATTAAAGGAACAAATTGTTCGACTTTGGTTTACCTTTTGCCGGAAATGCCCATATACTTCCAAATTAAGTATAGAATATATATAATAAAATGTGTATATATTATAAAAGTTAGTAACAAACTTATTATCATAAGTCTTAAGCTTAGAAAGGAGTTATGATTACTATTGCATTTTCATAATTATAGAATAAAGAAAATTTAACCCTTGTGATAATATTGCTGGTTAATATGCATAGAAGTCTTATTATAAATTAAGCTTAAAAGAATATAGTTTTCTAATCATGTTTGAAAAAAGCATATCTTCGTAAGATTGTTATAAACCCTTCAATTTTGGTAAATATTTCGGTATGTTATTTCATTTTAAGACGATGAGTGTATTATGCTCGTCCATGGATAATATTTTGGTGTACACTCATGTCTATTTATATCGCAAATTGGAAACATCCCGCCACAATCCGATGGAAGTTACAGTATCTATAAAATTTGAAAAGTAAGGTAAATTGTCAAGGATATCTAGGTGAAAAATTACTTCTTATGGCTTTTGTTGTACTGAGGCTGGGCTCACTCTTTTTCCTTTCTAGCACATCTTTTGAACATTTTTATTTAGGCACTTTTTAGCCTTAACTCAGCAAATTAAACTCGCAGAATAAAATAAACGAGCATAAGACATTTTTAATCACATTTGCCAAATTGTTATTCCGGCGAAATATATAGCAATTGCTATTGCAAATACGATTACAATACTAACCGTTTGTGCTTTAACACGTTGAAAGTATTATTTCGAAAATTCTTATATAAATATTGCGAACATAAGTCATTAGTAAACGAATTTGCGAATATATCATTCAGCTAATTATTGCCAACACAATTACTATTTTATCCGTTTTAACACACAGTTATAAAAGTGTTCGTATTTGCCTCTTTAATAAACCAACCGTAAGAATGCGTATAATAAGTTGTAGAAAATAATGAAATGGTTTATTGGGCTAATATAAGACTTTTAGAGCTTTTATTGCTGATGTGGCATACGGTATAAGTTGTCCCCGATCGACTTTTATCCCTTGCTTACTGTTTTTTTTATAAAAATTCTTCATAAATTTTTGTATTTGTATTTTTAAATATTGAATGTCGTTAGATTCTAAGCTAAACCCAATTTTAAATAAATGACATTGGCAGTACGACTTATTCCACCTGGAATATCCTTATTATTCGGTAAAGTTTAATTTCCCTTAGCCCTAAGTACTGCACATATATTTGCCAACGATATGATTAAGCCCAGTTGCCGGTTGTGAAAGTGAGAGTAATTTTTTTGTCCGCTATTTGACACACTATCATATTTTCTGTCTGCTAACAATCAAGTGGGGCTGAGTGCAATGATCGTGACAGTCATTGGATGCTAACGTGGTTATCACCTTTCAACAATTCGATGATAAGCAAAGTCTGATTGAAAATCAGATTAGGCGAACCAAGATGTTACTTATTTATTCTGCCAGCAAACGCGCTAATAGTTCAGAGTTTAGAACCCGGTGTTTACGTAACGAAGTGCAGTCGGAGTCAAGCGAAAAGAAAAGGTTATTAATTGATTTTGACACGCGCCGCTTAGTAGATATTATGATGGTCGTCCGAGTTTTCATGTGCGTGGTTTATGGCACATTTTTGCCAACAATTCCGGCTGCCATCTACAATGGAGTTATGCACAGCAACTTCATATATCCTCAGTTAGGACAATACCAACTGCAAGAGCCCAATTTTCTCAATTACCAACAGCCACTAGGAGTTTACAATTCTCATCTAGTGCAACCACAACTAACTGAGCCGGGAACATTACACTTCCCCAATGGTGGTTATTATCCTAATCAAGGCATGCATCAAAACCATTTGCAGACCCACCACCACCACCAGCTTGATGATTACTATTTAAGGGAATCCGCAAAAGATCCAAGGAACCTAAGAAATGGTGTCTATCAACAAGGCGCCGTGACTTATGATCTGGGTGCACCACACTATGAAATTTTAAATCCCCACGATGAACCGGAAATCATAACGTCCGATCAACCGCACTACCACCGACATCTGCATGAGTTGCAACAAAGCCAAAATTATACACTTGAAGACTTTGGGGTAACTGCCGCTACACCGGTAGCTACGACCACTGAATCGATCGTCAATGCCACCACGAATTACAGAGACGAAGCAGCAGATACCACATTGACATTCACAACTACAGAGCAATCCTTAAAAGCACCAGGAACAACAAAGGACCTAAAGATCATGCAACAAAATATCGAGAAAGAACTTTCGAGGACCAAAGAGAAGCTTGAGCTGCTAAGTGAACAAATAAAATCGAAATGCCAGAAACCTAAAGTTTACACTAGTCGGACTAAAGACGCAGAAGTAAATTTTGTTGTTTCTCGCAAAAAAGACAAAGAGCTGATTCGGTCCAATCCCGCTGCCTATCGTTCGGCCACTCCCCAGTCACAGCATAAAGATGAGGGGAAAAACTGCAATTCAGATAGTCAAACAAGTGTTTCGAGTCAATCAAAGCCGTATACCTTCTATGACGAACATGAAGAGCATAAACCAACATATCACTCAACGGCTATCGGCTATAAAACTTCGAACTTATTAACCCGCACAAAAGATGGAAATGCAAATATGGTCAATGTTCATGATGACCGCAGGGTATATGTACCGAACCGAAGTGATACGAATCTGAAGTTGTCGTACAATAGTGGCGCAGTGAAGCACAATTCTTACGCCGAAGGTTCTAAGTTCCATTCGAATACGGGATTCCGGGATTCGCAACAACGTCCTTACAATGAAGTTTATAATTTATCTGATGATCCCTCCCAACTAAGTTTAAACAATTTTCAACGATTGTATCGATCCGCATCATTTCTTACCGCTGCTCCAAAGGAGAAGGGAAAAGAACCAGAGTCAGATGTGGCAGCAACAACTCAACCCACAACATCATGAGTTCATATAGTACGGGTGTAATTAATTTACTTTATTAATTTATAGGTTATTTATTTATTGAATTAGAAAAACATCTATTCGTTAAGATGAAAATATAAAAAAGATAGAAATTTGTGATTATTTTGTGTTGTCATTACGAAACTATATAATTAGACATTAGAAAAAAATCTACCATGGTGATGGTTACATTTTCAATATATTCAGACTCACTTTAAATCGTTTAAGAAAATAATAGAGACGTCTCACAATGGTTCAGAAATCGACTTTCCTGGCCTAAAAGTCAAAAGGTCCACATTTATGAAATTTATTTCATAAACGAGAACCTAGCCCAAAGGGCCATGAGCGATTAGAAAAAAGTTCATTACATGGACTGCTCCAAAAGCTTAAAATTAACAGTATATCACTTAATCATATCATAAACAACAATACATGAACTACTCCAAAGGCTTAAAATTAATTAACGATTAAAACATACGAAAAATAAAAATATATGAAACTAAGCATAGGATAAATCAGCTATAAATATTGAAGTAACTTTTTCTTGTAACATTTTAACGAAACACTGAACCTGTGGCAAACTATTGAACACCCGAGCAACCCTTACATGGAAAGGCTTCTCCAACAAAGGGTTCAAACGAGGCACTTGGATTTGAGTATTTCTCACAGACCTACTGAATGAAAATAGTTCTAGTACTGAGGAAGGGGTTTGGGTTTTATAAACCTTATAGAAAAAAGCATACATCTGATTTTAAGGAAAGGAAATCATCAAACGACTTTTTAAAATAAGGAGAAACATGATCACGCAACTTAAGTACAAACACATAACGCATTACTCTGTGGAATAAGTGCCTAAGTTTGCGCAGGACAAAACCATAGCTGCCACCAAAAATCTCAACACAATACATAAAGTGAGGCATAATCAGCGCATGTACTACCTGTATCCTAATACTTTTCGACAAGGCAACGTCCAAACAGTATAACTTTCGTAAAATAAGGTTTACCTTGGACACTAACAAATTAACATGCACATAAAACACCAAATCACTATCAAGCAGCAATCCAAGACACTTCATGGAGCTTACAGCATATATAGGCGAACTATAGATGGAAACATTTATTGAATCCGCTCGCATGTAGCCAAAATACCTAACTTTGGTTTTCTCGGTATTCATTGAGAGCCTATTGGTAGGCAACCACGTAACTAATACATTAACAGTGAAATCAATCTGCAAACGCAAATGATATACAACTTCTACTATTTTTACCTGAAGAAGGACTATTGTTTTAACGCGTATATTTATTGCGACAAAACCTATAGTCATTGAGTGTGGTTTCGCCCAATGTGTAAATAAATAACGACGTAATTTGATATTCCCTGTGCAGCTAATGGAAACATTTTAAGTATTTAAAGGAAAATGTGTAAATATTCTGAGCTGTTATCTTAAATGAGCAGGTATGAATTGTGCGCTTAAACGAAATATTTGAGAGGGAATCTGAGAAGATGTACTAATGAATGTATTTTGGGCAGCTAAATCCAAAGTGCAGCCATGTACAAGGCAACTAAACAAAACTACTGTATTTTAGGCAATGTGTATTGATGTGTTTAAGAAACACAAGCTATTTTATTTTTCCTCAGGCAACTATATTTGTTGAAATTCTTACTGTTTTGCCATGTCCGCTGCAATCAAGGTGGTAGAATTCGGCAATCTAGTTCACGAAGCGCATCGATCTTTCTCGTTCCTTTTTTAAAAAGTAACTAGTTCCTTAATATAGTTCCCTTGCTCCATATAGTTCCGACTCCTAGAGTGTGCCTTTGAATCTTTCTCGAAAATAATGACGATTCTTTTCGGATTTTCGGGCCACTCAATTGATACACTGAGGGGAAAAAACACGTTGCGTAATTAAGACCATTCGTTGTCGATTTTTCATCATGGTTGTCACCTTTGTTTTGGCAACGCTTGTTGTCCATTTGTCAACAGGCGTTTACAATTCTTAGTAATTGTCCACGATTGTTGTAAAATTTGAGAATGTCACAACGGATCTTGTCAAACTCGAGAATATGACAACGAAATCCACAGCAACACGTGCCAATTGAATGTATTTTATTCATTGTTATCGTGTTTCTGAAAGAGAATAGACGCATTGTGCAAAAAAAAATTAAAAAATGGAAAATATACAAAAAATCGAGTTTCAAAACAAAATGAAATATTTGGCGAGTTTGTGGAAATCGACGGTGATATTATGCTGGTCAGTAATACATACATTTCAAACGCCATAGTTGCAGAGGATGCTGATGACGATGAACAACTTATAAAATTCTTGCCTACCATGAATATGGAGTCTGTTTATAGATACTTGAAATGTAAGTAAATTATATTTACTACGAATTCAAATATGTCATACTTACAGTTTTTGTGAATATTTTAGCGTCACAGGTAATATTTCGGAGTTTGCAGTATTTAAAAAAGATGATTTATAGGAGGCGATACCACCACAAGGAATGCGTGTCTCTAACTTAGGATCTCAAAACATTGTTGGAGGAAATTGCAATGCAATTGCTAGCGCTTGAATATAGTAGTAGAGTAACTTCGGGTAATGTGGACCACCATTTTCTTTTTTTAATATTGTGGGCGTAACAACGGTAAAAAATAAAAACAAATTGTTTTCACAGCATGGTAGATTTGTTGGCTAATTATATTCCAGGTCAAAAATTATATATATTTGTCCATAAAAATGTTATTGCATTATATTTCAAAAAGCTCTAAACTGCGAATAAAAATAACTTGGCGGGTAATGTGGACCAGTATGTGTGGGTAATGAGGAGCAGTAAGGTAAAGGTAGGTTGTGGATTGGTTGTGATAAATTTCAATTTATTGCACTCCTGGGTAACAATAAATGCAAAAATAAATGGGTTTATGTTTTGGAATAGCCCCCATTTAAGGGTACCACCCCATTTGCGGTATTTTGAAGGTCCTTGCTTCATTATCCAACCGAGGCACCTATAATTTCGGATATCGAGTTTTCAGAGGATAGAATACCTCCTCGCATATTAAATGCGCCCTTGTTTCGAACTCGTCCTCATGAAAATGTCCCACTTTTTTATAGTGGTCCACATTACCCGACATTGAATATTTTTATTTAAAAATAATTATCGGCTTCAAAAATGAATAAAAATGTAAAAATATCCGAAAGTAATTACAGATAAACGTGTATTTTTGTTAAAGAAAACAAGAAAACCACATAACCTCTTTATATTCGAGAAAAACAAAATGTTCGACTATTTTACAAAATCGTTCGACTATTGTGCTAAAAAATTTTCAAGTCACACTTTTAAGATCAGAGCTACATTTTCACCTACTAAATTTTCAACATTGCAATTATTTATTAAAAACCAAGTTTGATGTTTGTTTTCACTAATTAGGAAAACATTTATCAAGGCGGCATTGCCATATTTCAAGCATTTTCTTAGATATGGGGGGTGGTCCACATTTGACGCATGGTCCACAATACCAGAAGTTACTCTAATAATAAAAAAATATCTGACGAATAAAGAGATGATATTGTTGAAGGTACCTTAAAAAGGAATATTGTTCTATACGCTGAAGATTATAAGCGTTTATTGGAACAAATTTGTTCCGTTTTTTTTTTACTAAAAATAACATGAGGGTAAGATTAAATGCTTTAGTCAATTGTTTACATAATTAATAACAATAACAATTTCCTTACAGGATTATTATTACATTTCAAGGAAGGGAAAAAACAGTGCAAGTGGAAAGCTTTATGCTAAGTACAGTGGAAAGCTTTATGCTAAGTACAGAAAGCTGATGGATTCAGAGTCAGCCACCACCACTGAATCCATAAAAGAGTTTGTGGAAGTGGATGAATCGGTTGCTAAATCACTGAAAACTTATTTAAAAAAAATAGGGGTGTGACAATTGGGGATCGTTTCGAGAAAAATGGAAAATATCTTATATGGTTAAATATCCAAACATTTTTTTATAGAATGACCAAAGTTATCCGATGCAAGGGCAGTCGAATTAGTGAGTATTATTAATTTTCATTTTTTTACATTTTACTACATATGCTATATTTTCGATATAATGTACCCACAAATGGGATCAATTTAAAGATTTTATTACTTCCCCATTTCACATATATCGTATGAATAGTGGTATAGTTTATTTTAGAATGAAATTAATTTGATTTATTTAACTAAATGCTATATGTGTTAACTGATGTTTTTTCATTTAATAAAATATATTTGAAATAAATTAAAATATTTTTTTTATTGGTATTACTCTGGGAACAAAATGGGAATGGAACGGTATGGGTATTTCAAAATTGACACCGAAGAATGTCCATTCGACACCGCTATGGTGACAACTTCGGGCCACAGATGGTGCCAATTTGTACACATGCGTGCTCGAAACCGTTGTTAAAATCTTGGTATCAAATTGACAATGCAGTGTTCAAGTTGACCACAAACGGTGTTGCTGCACTATTGACGCCGTATGTGCTCATTTTGTATACGGATGTTTTCATTTTTTCTCTGGGTGTATGAGATTTACATGTTTTCAAAATGTTGACCTTACTAAGTTGAACCACTAAATTGAGTGATCCGATAGATTCTAGCTTCGTATAAAAGTGTATATATACTCATTAAGAAGGTAAAAAAGGATGAAGTTTATGCAATACCCAGTGCAGTTACCTCATAATTTTTTTAATTTTATAATGTTTGGGTACAGATGTACCCTTTACACTGAATATGCATATGGCATACTTTAAGTTCGGTTTAAATATGTTATTACTGTTTCAATGGACGAAGTCATTATGTTAAAAACTGCCCCAGCTTCAATCAAAACTTGGAATTTTAGAATGACATTGGTTTGTACAGTGATTATTTTCAAATATATATATATATATTCATATATATGAGAAATGAATTTATTTATTAAAAAAAAAATAAACATAAATGTTCGAAAATTAAAAAATTCAGATAAAAACTTTTTAAAACATAAGTAGACATAACAACAACAATTAATTATTGTCGGAATACAAAAAAATAGTTTAACGAAATAAAACGATCATTGAATTCTTTTTTAACCCTTTTCAGAGCAGATTTTTCATGTAGTGACGGGCTTTTTTCATACAACCTACAATATTTTTCATCCATGGTATAACGCAACCTTAGGAAGAAGGTGGCGCCGGACAACAATCGAGAGATGCTATGCTGATTTTTATGGCTTTTTACGGAGAAAGATCATTCATATAAATGTTTTTCGTTTATTTCATATCGAGATGAGCGACACGATCGAAGTTGCAATGAACATTCCAACCATTATGCGACGCGTTTCGTCGTTGGTTAAGCGTAAGATACGGTCCAGGTTTCGGTGTAGCCTCAATTTTCGGACAAATGTCAATTCGGAGAGTTATAACCGTTTTTTTTTTTTTGCCTGCTATTGAAGAATACTACTTGTATAATATGTATTTTCAACAAGACATGTGGTACATATATAATAACTAATCAAATAACTTAAAAAAGTCCGCACTAGCGATCAATCTTACGAAGTGTGATGAAGCAGAAGAGCGTTAGTATCATACATAACGGACTTTGGGGATATGGGCAATTGGTTATGCTATAAATTTCACTTCATTTAAACAATTTACAAACGTAAGATGTATTCGATGCATTGAATTCTATCTTTGGTTCTACATGCCCTCAAGCATACACAAAATATATAGGAAGCCAATATAACCAGAACTGAACTACACGGATCTCTCTAGTAAGCCTCTATAAAAAAAAAATTCTTAAGTCACTGCAGAGACCAATGTTACCAACAAATTCAGATCAAAACTCGTGTTCTAAAAGGGATTTGTTTCTTTGATATGATTATATTTATAACATTTGGTATGTTCCCGTGGTTTTATATCACGTGCATTGTTGAAGCTTTCAGATACTCAACTGAAATGCCTTCAAACATTTATATGGCTGACAATAAATAAAACGTGATTTAAGAATTTATTGCTTTGGTGTGCATATTTTATAAGCGAATAAAATTTTCAAAAAATTAACTATGAATTAAATTAATGCTAAATAAGCAAATAATAATACATAACATTTTCTCTTTTATAATTGCCAAAATATTCTTCTCTATATTGCGAAAGAATTCCGCATTGTTTTGTTGAACGTTGTATAACGACGCTTAACGGAGGCTATTGACACAAATTCACATTTCGTTCGTAATCGATATATTGCTACTGCCAGAATTTTTTAATTACATAATACGAATTGTTAGGAGCAAAATAATTGCAATTACTGAGTATATTTAAATGTAAGTCCGTTGGTTAATCGTCAATGGCGATACTGTAATACGTTTTACGTCAGATTCATTCATCGAGAATATAATTTGTTATAGTATGTGATTTGAATTGTATTTAAAACTATTTTCCATACGTGGTGATCAGTGAATTTATGGATGAATATCGTCGGGCTATTATATTTCTCATATTATTGGGATAAAATAACGAGTTGAAATGTCGAAACATTAATCATCGATGGCATAATCAACGAACGAATATCTGCGAAAGAGGGGCTCAAGTAAAACCATTAAAGAAGGATCGAAACTCGATTGCGACCAATTGTGAACAATCAAAAAAACTGGAAAATCAAATTATACAAAGGGAAAATGAAAATGTGTTGTAGAGTCATTGGTGCTTCATTGGAATGTGCTACATACCTCAATTTTAAACGAATGTAAATGTTTACAAAAAATGTATTTAGTCATATTTGGAAATTCGCGACATATGTATAATAGGGGTTCGAAATTTTTTACTTCACTTAGAATTTTACTCAAACTTATTTTTTGCATATTTCCAAATATTTAAAATGTGGTATTTTGGTTTGCAGAGTTCTACGGAATCACAGCCTAGTTTTTGTAATTATTCAAATTTATGGCGGTTTGTGGGAGAGTTACCAGAGTGAAATAATGAGTCTATATAGTCCATATATACACTGTATATACATATGTTCAGTTTAAATATTAAGTTGTACAAGGACTGGACTAAATAGTATTCGCCATTCACTTTATTTGTGATACAGTATGTCAAGAATGAGTTCACACATGGATAATTATTAAACATAGAAGCTATTCAATGTAAAACCAAGAATTACACTATTTATATTATTTTTTAAATTTAGTTGTTGTTTATCACCAATGTTGCCAAAACTTTGTGTGAGAAAAAATTATAGATTTTGTTTGCAAAAATTATAGAAAGTGAGTAGAAGTGCTTAAAAATGCATTATACCCTCCACAACAAGGTGGAGTGTATATTAAATTTGTTTTGCAACACCTCGAATACCAGAATTCTTAATCAGAATAAAATTCTCTGTCGATTTAGCCATGTGCGTCTGTGTGTAGAAATAACGATCGAGCTCGCAATATTGAAGACAGATCATTGAAATTTCACATACATTAGTTCCGTTCCAGAACCTAAAAGAATCTACTACTTTTACAAGTTTTGCAACTTTTTACTCGAAAACCATTCATGAACCCACAAAACTGGTAAAACATTGAGCCAAATTTAAGAGAACACAAAACAAAATGACGTTCTCTTTGTAAACTTTTTACTCGAACATTTTTTCCGAGTAAAAATGGTAAACTGGAATGCCAACTTCTGATTGGCTGTTATATTGATTTTGAAGTATTACAATCTACTTTTGGCATGTTTAATAGATTTGCGTTCCCGAACTTTTCAAATTATTTTGTACTCTGAGGGCGATTTTGAAATGGTTTCCCTTTTACTAGCTTTACTATTAAAAGTACTGGAACAGACCAATTGCTAGGATTTTTTTATTAGGGTAGCCCTATATAACGGTACCCCTAATATTCGATATTTAAAAGCTTTTGGGCACGTATTTCAACCAGATTTAATGTAATTTGATATTTTGAATTATCCAGAGGTAGGAAATCTTCCTATCAAAAATTATTCTATATTATGGATTCTAATAGGCAGGGATGGTCCGTGTGACGAATTTTTAGGCTTTCGACTGTCAAAAAGATGTAAACGTCGAAAACGTCATATAACTGTATAAAATGTAATAAATGTAGTAAACATCATTTATTTGAATATTATTAACATATACAGTTATTTTCAAGAATATATATTATTTTTACATATATCTGACTATTTTGACTACAGCTATTTGGAGAAGAATATGTTGAAATTTCATGTGGTAATTTCCAAATTGATTAATGGAAATAGCTTTTTTGTCAAAAAAATAAAGGTTTTGTGTGTATTATACGTCGGAAATTTGTGGCATTTACGTCACTGTTTCTGACGGACCATCTCTGCTAATAAGGTTTAAAATATTACCATTAAAAAGTAATGGCCCACATTTTGGTATTGCCTCCATATACAAGCCTAGTTTGGGGGAACTGTAATTTTACATTGATTCTGAAGTGGCTATAATTTGGCTTTCAGTATTCGCAGCAAAAAAATAATTCCTTTTTTTCGAAGCAGTGTTTTTCGAATGGCGGGTACGATAACTCAAAAACTAATAATCCAATCGGTTTCAAATTTTGACACGTTTCTCTGGACCAATCGGTCAAGATCTTCATTTATTTTTTAACTTAGTTTGTGGTCAAAAATAATCGATTTTCAAAAAAAAAAAAAAAAATGCAAAGTTCCTCCATTTTGTTAATTGTTGTTAATTGTTGTATGAGAGCCAGACATGTACTCTTTCTAACACCGTTGGAATTTTCGGATTCCAATGATCCAGTGAGGAGTTATCAAGCCCGCCCTTAATACAGTTTTATTCAACTGATGATGATCAGTCGCGAGATCAGAAACTATAGTCTGTCTTACCCCTTGGTGGTTAATGCCACAGTTTTACAGGGAAGGTGATTAAACGATTTGGCCTATATTTCAAAATATTTATTTAAAACCATTCTTCACACAATATATGATGTCTCGATTAACTGTCAAAGTGCGTAATTTCTATTTGAATTCGATGTGCAATGTTGTCAACCATGTGAAATATTATAAGAAAAAAATGATAGATCGTCGAGACATAAACAAAGGCTTTTGTTTGCTGCATCATGGTTGTAGGCTTATCAACTACAATCAGAGTTATATTAAGATGCAACGTTCGTAGGCCGTACAACCCTGAGATATTTATCAATTGTCTAAACGATTTCGATGAATTCTCTTCTGTAACTTGAATCTGCAATTATTATCGCATTAAACACTGAGACGTGTATTTTCATTCAACTTCAATTCTCTTGTTATTTGGTTATAATAATTCTACGAACAGTTGTGTTTTGTTTGTTTATTTCAAAGATTACTGTTACAAAGTGCCAATTGTTCGGTCAAATATGAATATTTATTTCAAAGTATAAACAAAATTTTGAATGTGCCGTACAAATTTTTAATGTAATGTACAAAATGTTTAAAGCGGTACCGATTTTAAAAGCCAAACTTATAAACACTAGATGCGTCAACTTTGTAATTCCATGCAAGGCATTGGACAATCAGTTTGCTCTAAACTGGAAAATGGAGTGCAAAACACTTAAGCATGCAGCCGAAACTAAGATAAATATTGCTGCAAAAGAATTCAACAAGAATACATACTGATTACAAGTTTTTTTCAACGTGTTGTGATCTATCCCAGTAGTTCCAGTAACTGCTTATGAACTATATATTTTACTAATTACATGTAACTACCACTAGTTACATCATGCCCTTGACTGGTGACCAGTATACATCCATTTCGGTAGTACATTTGACTAGTGGCTTATAGTCAGCTACTTGGGTAGATACAAAGTATAAACCAAATGCCTAGTTACGTACATATATATATATATAACAAATTAAAAAAATATATATATTATAAAAATAATTCTGTACACGTTGATGTTTATTATAATATAATATTGATATTTATTGTAATTAGTATTGTACACCCTAGTGCTTTTCAAATCTAAATCTAAAAACAGATTTAGAAATAACTAAAGATAGATTTATATATGAAGGCCTTCTTGTCATCGAAAACTCAACTATAGAAAATCGGTAGATTATCTCTGGAGCATTTATTGGTGTGTTGAAGACCTCTATGGAGCGATATTTCGTTCGAATATTGAATTTTAAGTTCAAGTTCATCACTTTATATGGTATATCACAAGCATTTTTGTGCGAAAACAAATTTCTAATAGACTTTTGCTTTTAAATATCCGAAAATTACTAAAAAGTCTAAATGAGAAAACAATGTTTCTGTTTTGTTTTGCCTTCAAAAATGTATTCTATAAAAGTGTAGATTCATTACCCTTTGCATTACCAATAACTACTGAATTGGAATGATATACCTAGAAAACGTTTTCAATCGACAAATAAATCAAACAACCTTTTTTGTGTTCCATTTTTGGATATAAAATAACTAAATAAATAGCTATGTAACTATGTAATAGAAGATAATTGATATTTTTTGAACAACTGGGATAAAGTCAAAAAACATATTTTGTGTGTGTGTGTGTATAGTCAAATAAATTAAAATTAAAATTAAATTGAAATATATTCTATTTTATATGAAATGAAAATGATTTTCTACCATGTTCATCTGAATGTAATGGACGAAACAAACATTTCATGGTATCCCCATGAAATGCTTTTTGGGAGGAGCTCATTCATTATTCGCGTTTTTAGTTATGTGTTGAAAATGTCAAATAAGCACAACCACTTATTGCGTATATTTATAGGTGTGTCTGGTTACTTTTCCAGTAACATTTATTCAGTAAGTTCTAGTTCAGAGAGTAAGCCGTTTTTAGTCTCTTTGGCTCCTTTACTGAGAAAAGTAAACAGATAACATTTTGTAAGATTTAGCAAATAAACAGCTGATTCAAGAAAACATTTGATTTGCGCCAAAATAAACAAAGGACAGAGAGTAAGCCGTTTTTAGTCTCTTTGGCTCCTTTACTGAGAAAAGTAAACAGATAACATTTTGTAAGATTTAGCAAATAAACAGCTGATTCAAGAAAACATTTGATTTGCGCCAAAATAAACAAAGGACAAACACAGTTATTTGTATTGAATTTAATATTAAAAATAAAATGAACAATAAAAGAAAAATTGATTTGGTATGTTCCCCGGGAACATTTAAGCTTCCTGCACCAATACATTGCCCTCTATCTGGAACTTTCCTAAAAATATATAAGGAATTAGTTTCTAATTTAATGAAACTTTGCATTACTTACGAATTTTCTTCCATTTTCAGTAATTTTTATACAACTTAACTTCAAATTGAACTTTGCAAATTAAAAAAATGTTTTGAATAATTTTTGTGTTTGGTCATAAAACAGCTGATCCAAAAACGCTGAGTTTGCAAAATCTTACTGAATAAAATTCTTTCAGTAAACTCCAGTAAGTTTGTTGTTGTTGAACTGTGAAACTTGCTCTCTCACTTGACTCTCTTTTACTGGATTTTTGGGTAAGCAGACAACATTTAGTAACATTTGGTAACAACTGTTACCAAATATCGAGTAAACAGACAGAGCTTATGTTATATTTGACAGAAGAAGCCACAACCTATATATTGTCCTATCTTGTATTATTGTACCAGGGTATATAATACTAACGATGAGTCATATGCAGTTGTTGTTGCTGCTGTATCAATAAAATCTTTTAAAAGCATTACCAAAAACTATCTGTGTTTTAGAAAGTCGTGAATTTACTTCAGCCTGGACGATTTTTTATACTGACATTCATTGGAATGAAAATTACAACCACACTAACCTAAATGTGGACCAATATTGATTGCCTCCCAATCGGAACCCAAAGAGTCAAACTATAATCAATTCGTTTTGAAAACGTTCACAAATCCAGTGGATTATATTTGACGTATACACTATGGAAGTGACATTTGAGATCGAATGGAGTTTGTAAATCTGAACGCACTTTTACCTATTTTTTAGATAATTGCGTTAAGACTCTAAATAGGCATATTTGGCTGTTCTCAAATAATAACGACAAAAGCACAACTCCGTCATTTACACGATACAAATCGAGGGCGGAATAATCGATAACTATGAGATGATACAACTCACGTTCTTCCGCTTAGGAATTTCGTTTAAAAAGAACGTTGACTGTTATAGTTGCCGTCAAATTTTAAATAATTCTCGAAGAGGTTAAAACTTTGCTCTTTGGTCGTACGTTTGATCCGGAGAGCGAAGCAATCCATGAATGAACTATTAGGGTCTGAAGTAACCCCTTGCCCCTTGATTAGAACCCCTAACTACAAAGCGATTGTTGGCAATAGAATGGCATACGTGTAGTGTAATAATGGAGTCAGAGTGCGCACACACACTCACTCACGCACAGAATTCACACCTAGTCTCCAAATGTTTGGCTAAACAATGAAACGTGCTTCTTTATCGAACTTCCGTTCAGAATTGAGAGTCTTTTTTGCTCCGCCAGCTCGTGCATTTTGTAGAGCTTATAAAACGTCTGCTTTTGCCATAAACTTAGTTTAGACTGCTGCTAGTAACGACTTGTTAACATACCTCGTTTCTTTAGTTCTTGGCCATTGTTAGTTGTTATCGGTCATTCTTTGCGTTAAGTTTTTTGTCTTCTTGGCTATTGTAAACTATTTATGGAACGTGCAAAATGCAGCTAACAAAGGTAAGTAGATCTACTACAGCTCAACATAATGCGATAGAGGAAATTGATTTGTTGACTAAATTTCCAGAAAAGTACCGAACTAATTTTGGCAGCGACGTTTTGTCTATTGACGGTCACACCGACTGGGGCATATCCCAGCAGTTGTTTCGAATGTGAAGAGGAAGTATGGGAGGAAGTGCCATGCGATGAAATTCCAACGAATAGTACCACAACCTATCCAACCACGCCCTATGTTACCACCAGTACACCTAAAACGGAAACTACAACTACTTCGACCACTACGACTACAACTCCTTATCCGGCTACAACGACAGCGTCGGACACTGATCCCTATAAAAAGTGCTACTGTGAATGTAAAACCGGTTGCAAGGAGTTCTGTCGCAAAGTTATTCACAATCCACAAAGTAAAAGTCAAATAATCCAGATAACGGAGGTATCTAAGCCCTTGCCTCAAGGCCGTATTGAGTCGACGTATTATCATAGCAGGAAATTAGTTCCCGCTGTACCATACCCACACCCCCATCCACCACCGTCGTATGAGCATCCTGAAGTTTATGAAGCTCCTCCAAGTGTTCGTGCACAAAAGCCACTAGCCGAAGTGTATAATTCGGTTCCTTACTATAGTAGCTCAGTTTCGGAACCCCACAATTATGGCCGTGACTTGAGCAACGCCTATAACGACAATAAATATTTGCCAAACCTCTCATATCGTAATAAACACGAAACCTATTATTACTCATCGCCTGAAACGGACCTGTCCGACTTGCCGTCACACTTTCAGAAATTATACTCGCAGGCAATCCAAGATTTGGAAAATGAGAATTACAAACCCAACAGTATACCCAAATTACCGGACTACAACTCGCATCCGTGTCAAGAAGCTGGCAAATTTTCATCGCCAGTTCCAGTTGACAGTGTGAGGTACTCCGACAAATATTATGACTCGCTTTATTCCAATTCCGATACATACGCCTATTACGATGACTTTGGAACGATTGCAGAAAATCCACATCATTCTTTACTGTACAAGTGATATATGTATAGCAGTAGTACCTTATGAAACCTTAACGATAGTTTACTAATATTTATTAAAAAAAAATACTAATTTTAAGAAGATGTTAATAAAATGTACATAATAATTGTTATCATTGTCGTTTTGTGGTTTTTAAAAACTTAAAAAAAATAGGCTTCTTTGATATGGAACTTATACCAAAAGTTGGAATGACACATATGGGAAATTACAAAATTCTTTTAAAATTCCATAAAAAATGTCGATTTTTTTTTCTTTTGAAGCACATTCATGATTTTTGCTATATAGGTTAAGGAAAATATGCTGATTCGAAATCTGTTCGGATGCTGCGCACAAAAGTTATAGCGTTTTAAATCGTGTATTTCAAATATAAATTAATTCCTATTTGTTGAAATTTGCGAATTGCTTCACAAATGGTTAAACACATTTGTTTTCTTTGCATACTAGTCAAATCAAATTGAAATACGATTTAATAGTCGCGAAAAACAAATAAAAGCATGAAAATATCTGAAAATAAAATAAATTTATTTTTCAATTGCCATACATTTTTTTCAATTTTTTATTTCTTTGTATGGTAAAGGGGATACTGCTTCGTCTAGATCTTCTGAAACATGTGACGATTACTTTTACAAATTCTTTTAGATGATTGTTAAATATCGGTAGATTCCTCAGTTAAGAGTTTTGACTTTAAAAATTACCAAATATATTTTTCATTACAATAGATAAAAATAATCAATATTATAAAGTATAAAGTTCGCGTATTCGTTGCAATCAGTTGATGCGCATGCAGTTTTCGTATAAAACGATTCAATCTCCTCCAATAATTATGATTTTTTTCCGGGTTTAGCCACAAATCAGGAAGGAACACAAAAAAACTTGTTGGCTTCAACACATTTGCACCCATTTTTTTACATTACCACCATCACAGCTTTCACATAACTAATTATTTATTACCAATATTCCAAGATTTCGACAAGAACACTTTATTTTAAAGAAATGAATATAAGTTATATGCAATGTGTTCATAATTCGCGAGTTACAACCTTGCAAACTTCAGTTTCAAGGAATTTTTGTAACATTTTTGTAATTTCCCATATATAGTTGGATCTTGAAATTTTACATGGTATACAGGATGGGAAGTGGTTTCTCGGTTTCAAAAAATTCAATTTTGTATTTTGATTTGATTCGAATCTACATTAATTCAAGAAAGTCCCTACGAAATTTCAAGTGATAATCTCAATCAAATCTCTCTCAAAATATAGCCCATTTATTTTGCTAGCATCAAGTGACGACAAGAGGGCTTCTCAAACTTTAAACGTGATAGGTTTAAAAAACGATACTTATGTGTACAAAAGTACTAAATGGTACTCAATTTGGTACTAGATGGTTTTATGTGAACAGATAAAGCTGGACTCTGGAATTGGGAATTAAAATAACTGTTGGAGTGTAGGATTGAGGTAGTTTAGGAAATTCGTGCTTATGAGTACGAAAAGTACTAAATGGTACTAAATTTAGTACAATTTGGATTTTGAGGGACGGATAGAGCTGAAAACCTGAAATGTTGAGGACTGAACTATGGAGACAGGTTTGGGAAATCGTAGTTATGTGTACGAAAAGTACTAAACAGCACTAGATTTGGTACAATTTAGATTTGTGTGAACGGAAAGAGCTGGAACCCTAAAATTTGGAATAATGGTTGCTGTTGGAGCGTAGAATTCAGATATGGAAGTATATTATTTATGTGTACTAATAGGTGTTATGTGTACTAATATTTGGTTCAACTTGATTATATGTCAAAGGATAGAGCTGAACTCCAGAATTTTGGAATTAATGTTACTTTTGAAGTGTAGGATTGAAGTACTTTAGGAAATTCGTACTCCTGAGCACGAAATGACCTAAATAGTACTTAAAATTGTACAATTTGGATTCATGTGAAGGGTAGAGCTGGAATTCTGAAAGTTTTGCAAAGTTGAGGTTTTGAAGGTGCTTAATAATTTTAAATTTCGTATAATAGTTGTTCACGAAGCGAACATGGTTTTAAAATAATAAAGATAGTGAATATCTTGCTTTGGGTCTCTTGTGTAAGAGAGAGAACATTTAGTTAAACAGGGATCTATTTTTGTATACAGTCCACTTAAGATAAGAGCATTTTCTTGTCGAATATTTGTATACTAGAATAAGATAGGAGTTTTCTATTGCCACATGTGGTATGTTTGGGTGAGATTACGGAGAGTAATCTTCACTACAGACTGATAAGCATGTGTAGCGTGCTTGCCACATGTGAGATAAAGAAATGTGTGTGTCCACTCCATGTGTGATGGCAGATGCACTCTCTCTCTCTCTTTTACACATTAGTCTAAGATAGGTTAAGTCATATTGTAATACTTAGTTCTTAAGAATCACTTTTTATTTGAATAAATAGTGTGTAAATGCACCACAAACAATACAGAAGTGCTTTCACTCCGCGGACAGTATCCGCGTAAGATCCCTACTTTTTCATTGGTCCTTCGAGCCGGATCAGTGACCGATTGTGGAGAAAATTGATGCTGAAGAATTTCCCTTAAAGGTCAAGGAAATTCTCTCAGCTTGGAGGAAATCCAAATAGAAAAAAAATTAATGGAAAACAGAATCCCGAGTCAAAAGGAGACTGCGGTGAGGAAAATGGCGGTGACGGCGAGACATTTAGCCAGTGAAGCTTCAAGTCTGGGCATAGCGGCTACAGATGAAGATAAGCTAGGCAGAGCCTCGGCACCGACCCTGGAGTGGGAGATAAACAATCTCCTAAATAATATTAACATGTTCGCAGAGAATATCGATCGACTAGATGCGACTGTGGTACCGAGCCTGTATGACTTCATAGAAAGTCTAGTGAGGGACGCATCCGATGAAGTAAAACGCGATCCGGTGGTGCGGGATCGGTGGATGGAGATATTAGAGAAGAAATCCAATATGGCAGGAGGTTTTAGGCCAGTCCAAGAACAAATGGACAGCCTTCAAAGAGCATTGGAGGAGAAAAGCCGTGACGTGGCGGAGTTACGGGCAAGGAATAAAGAGCTAGAAGTTGCTCTAAAAAGATCGGAAGACGCCAATGGTTGCCTTCAAGAAAGGGCACAGGCTAGTTATAAAAAAAGGCAAGAGATATGTACATTGACTTGTCCTTTCAAGAGATCAAACTTAAAGGTGAATTGGTGGCGGCTGCAGAGAAAGCCCAGGCAGCAGAAAAATCCTGGGAAGAAGAGAAAAGGAATCTGTTGAATGAACTGGATCTTTCGGAGAAGAACCGTCGATTAGCAGAGGCAGAACGTGACCACTTGGCCATACGAATGGTTGCCAATACCAATAAGCAGCGGCAAGAAATAGCTCCAGACGGACATGGAAAAGAACGATGGAGTGGCTGATGCGGAGATACCTGTTATGGAACAGGGTTCGGATGTGACGATGAATCCGATGAAAAAGCAAAGCAAAGAGGGAATATATACTAAGAAGAAGAAGCCGCCAGTGGATAATTGTTTTGCCGATATGAAGGTAAAGCCGACGGACAATGACTGTTACCCCACAGCAACAAATGATTGGGCTGTGAGCCGTTGGTTATTAATGTTCCGACGAGGAAAATTACGGCTAGAAATGCAGATATGAAGATGAAGCAGGCGGACAATTGCGAGGAACCGACAACACAAGATGATTGGAACGGTAAGCGAAAGCCGAAAATTATGAATCTTCCGGCCAGGAAGATTGTCGATATAAATCGTGGAAAGGCGCCCGGGAAGTTGGATCCAGCAGTCTCATGCCATACTCAGCCAACGTTAGATGCTGCACTACGTAATAAAGATGACGTTCTGCCGAAGAGGATTGAATGTGGTGCCAAGAAAGATGGTAAAGCAGAAGGGGAAGGTTGTCCCAACAAAACGAAGTCTGCGGTCAGAAGCGGTAATAAGCTGAATAATGAAGCCGCGGCTATGATGAGGTTGGCGAATGGCGAAGCCTGGTTTTAAAATAATAAAGATAGTGAATATCTTGCTTTGGGTCTCTTGTGTAAGAGAGAGAACATTTAGTTAAACAGGGATCTATTTTTGTATACAGTCCACTTAAGATAAGAGCATTTTCTTGTTGAATATTTGTACACTAGAATAAGATAGGAGTTTTCTATTGCCACATGTGGTATGTTTGGGTGAGATTACGGAGAGTAATCTTCACTACAGACTGATAAGCATGTGTAGCGTGCTTGCCACATGTGAGATAAAGAAATGTGTGTGTCCACTCCATGTGTGATGGCAGAGGCACTTTCTCTCTCTCTCTCTCTTTTACACATTAGTCTAAGATAGGTTAAGTCATATTGTAATAGTTAGTTCTTAAGAATCGCTTTTTATTTGAATAAATAGTGTGTAAATGCACCACAAACAATACATACGTGCTATCACTCCGCGGGCAATATCCGCGTAATATCGATCAGATCCCTAGTTTTCCATAGTACAACATATTTTACAATTTGGATTTGTGTGGAAATTGCTGTTTGATTGTGCGCACTAAATGGTACTAAATTTGGTACAATTTGGATTTGAGTGAACGGATAGAGATGGACAACTTATATGTGGAATTAAAATTACTATTATGCCATGTACAGACGAGCGTTGTTCGACCCTTAATTTTTATATGTGACAGTATGTGACATTTGAATTGACAAAATCTATTAAAAACAACAAAATTTTCAGAAAAAAATGTAGTTAGTTCTGAGAGCGAACTACATTGTTCGAATGCTCGTCAGAACATGGTATTAGAGTACAGGATTGAGGTAGTGTTGGAAATTCGAACTTATAAGTACGAAAAGTACTAAATGTTATTAACACTAGAAAGACTGGAATTTTGTATATACCCATATTGCCTAAAATCGGTCAAAATGACCTCATTCTGAAAGAATTTTTATTGTGTAAAGGCATTTTTGAAACAACAGAAGCAGCTACTATGATTAATAAACGTAGTTCTATGTGGTACAAAAAGTCACCAAATTTTAAAAAGCTGTGTCAGAATATACACAATGGTTTTTGTACTTGAAATTGGAAAAGGTCAAAATGACCGCCTTCGGCAATCTAGTGTTAAATATGTTACAATTTGGATATATTTATGATTTATGACTGTTAGAGTGTAGAATTGAGGAAGTTTTGGAAAGTCGTACTTTCGTCTACAAAAAGTAATAAGTGGTACTAAATTTTTTACAATTTTGATGTTGGTGAACGGATAGAGCTGCAATCTTTAAATTTGGACTTAAAATAATGAGGTAGTTTTGGAAATTCGTACCTATGGGTACGAAAAATCATTTTATTACAAAATGTGTTCTTGTTTTTAGACGTTAAATCGGTTCTGATAAGAGCACTTTCGGCAATAAGTTTTGCTGCATCGTATAGTTGGCACCCAACTTTGGTTCATTTCTTTGTCATTTTGTTATAACCTCAGCCTTAAGACTAATGAGGATATATACACGTTGATGCCGCGAAAATGTGTCTCATAAAAAATATCCGTTTACACTCTGTCTTTGGACATTTTTAGACGATTTATTATTTAAATTGAGAAATAAAGGGAGAGATCCCGTTTTATTTTTGCAAGTTTACCTGTGAATTAGCAACCTCTGGTTGTAGTTGGGCTGTTTTTAACTAATGAATTCAAATCAAAGTATGACTTTTTTTCTCAAAAACTATTTCAAATAGTAGGAATGAATGAGCTTTTGCCTATTAATAACTAAAATAAGGTTTATTCCATTTAATTTACAAATGATACGACAAATTTGATTTTGAAATTATGTTTTTTTTTTTTTAAATATGTTTTATTCACACATACCCAAAGCGGAAACAAGTATCAAATTTTATAACTTCCACGAAAAGTCACACAACTTATGAACAATATGATATGAACATTAATATAAATCGATGAACATTTGACTGTTTTGATTGCGATTCTTTGCATGGGTCGCTGAAACGTTGTGTGATTTTCACAATTAAAGACATTTTTTAAGATACAAACGGTTATGTAATTTTGGTTTTACAATTTTTGATTAATTAAAGAAATTTTGCAATGCAAGAAATATATGATAATCGCTTGTTGCCAAGTCCGGACTGTATAGCGGATGCATTGAAACTTCCAACCAAGCTCCCGAAGTTTCTGGTGAGTCACTGTAGATATGTGTGGCCTAGCGTTGTCCTGGTGGAACACGACACCTCTCCTGTTGGCCAATTCTGACCGTTTCTGATCAATTGTAAATGGTTTTGAACAGTTTTATGGTCGATTTTTAGCTCCTGGGCGATGTTACGACTACTAACATGCCGGTCAACTTCAGTCATCTACCTGGGCTAGGTGCATCTTTATCATCAAAAATTCCGGAACGGAATCGACGAAACCAAAATTGCACATAATTGGCTGTACAGTCGACTCCGCTTTACTGTAAGTAGCTTAACTGAAAAATATCGGATAAGTGAAATTGATTTTCTGCACCATTACATTTTAGGTTAATCGCCCACAATTTACTCCGCATAAGTGAAACTTCGCATAACTGAAAATATCGGATAACTGAATACCAAATATTGCAATGTCCTTTCAAATCACTCCGACCTATGGAACGTGTGTGTCAAGTATATATAAACTTGACGTCGAAGAACTTTTTAACCCATTTGGAAAATTCGCAAAAAAAATGGGTTCCGCATTTTTATATTTTATATACAAGTAACAAAGATGTACCAAGATACGTTACAAAATGTACCATTCATAGGGAAATGTCAAAACGAGGTCCCATATAATTAACAAAATTTTGAGGAGGTCGTCGTTTTTACTACTCTCTGTTATTATTTAAAGCCTTCAAGATGAGACTCAAATTTGAAATAGGAACAGTGTAAAAATGTGAATCTACAAAGAACAAATATTGCAAAGAAATATGTTACTTATTCATAACCCCATATTAAAGGCAATTCAGCTATTAAAAAGTCTTAAAACAGCTAGTATATATGAAATCTTTTCAAAGACATGGGCCGATATTTTCCGTTTTAAAAATCAATCGATCTATCTATCATAAATATTATATTATAGACCCATAATATGTAAGATTCGCTGCATGCCGGGCATTTTTAACACGCATAAAAAAGAAATTTCATAAAAAAAATTCCTTTAGCTGTGAACATGTCAACCAGTTTCAATTTCGATCGTCTATTTTCATAAAATTCGAAATCTACGTATTCGTATTCTGAAATTATTTTCAGTTAGCCGGGAAAATTGGGAAATAAGGTTCGATAATTAACCTTATATATATATATAAGATTAATTACCGAACCTTATTTCCCAGTTTTTTCGTATCTTCCGCAGATAAAATGATTACAACAGAGTCTTAGAACCAAACCCAAACACGGAACAAATCATATAAATATTTTAATATAAAAAAGGTAGTTATATGGGGACGACCCCAAAAAGAGGGCGAATATAAAAAAAATTTGGTAGGGAGATTTGTTAGACTACAAAATACCAAATTGCGGCGAATTCGGTTGAAAAACGCGCTCAAGAACCCCAAAATACCAAAAATTGGGGAGTATATTTATAATTTTTTGTGGAGAGATTTGGTACCTATTAGGGATTCAAAATACTAAATTACAGCCAATTCGATGGAAAACCCCCGATCAACCCCCGGTTGAAAAACGCGCCGGTTGAAAAGAAAGAATAGCGAAAATTGGGGGTACTGTTATATGGGAGCTATGCCTAAACGTGGACCGATATATCACATCTTCGAACTTGACCTGCCTGCAGACAAAATACAACCTATGCAAAATTTCAGCACCCTATCTCAATTCTTTCAGACGGACGGACAGACGGATTGGACATGGCTAAATCGTCTTAGAATTTTACCCTGATCAAGAATATATAGGGTCGGAAATTAATATGTTGATGAGTTACAAACGGAATGACAAAATTAATATACCCTCCATACTATGGGGGACGGTATAAAAAATGTGTAAAAACCGCTTGAGGCAAACCAGTTGTTTTACGTTCTCTATCGATTTGTGACTAAGCCACTCATTTCACGGTCTTCGTGTCAAAGTAAAACTAGAAACCGACAAAATGGCTTCAAAATTTTAACTGCATCTACCTTTAAATGATGCTGACATTTTGAAGCTCGATTTCAAATAATCGATCATAAGATTACTGTAGTCGCGAATCTGAATAATTTGAGTAATACTCATTTCTAAAAAACGATAAAATTTCTAAAAAATAAAAAACATTTTTCGGGCCAAATTTTAAGATCTGTCAATTGAATGATATGGGTACGCGCGATCAGTAAGCTTTTTTACGTTTCGGATAAAATTACATGTTTTTCGTGGAAATCCATCAATTAAAATGGCGGGAAATGGCCTTCCAAAAACACGAAATTTGGCAAAAAAATGTTTTTGAAAATATCGCGGATTTAATTGCATTCTCTGTGGATCATTTCCGATTCAATAAATGACCTGATACTATTCTTAATGGACCGCATTGAAGTAGGTATAGATCGGTGTATTTTTTAGGCTGCACACCGAAATCGGATGCGCGTTAAAGGCATATGGACTTTTCGGAAATTATTCGCTTTTAACGAGTTTTTGGGCACTTCAATGCAACATGTAGCACATCTTAGCCGTTCTATAAAAATTTGGAAAATATACATGGATTGGAAGATAAACTTCAGTACTTCCTGGAAACCGCATGCGCTTCAAATGATTTTGAGGATTACGCGATTTAGACGCAATTTAAAATGTATATTTCAAAATGTGTTTTTTTAAGCTTTATTCCTATTTATAGAACCCAAAGATTTATCGGAAGGGTATTTCTATAATCTGCAAGGTGTATACTTATAAACAAGAAGTGATTATTTTAATATACAGATTGAGGTTAAATTTTGAACAGTGCGGCATACCGCCGCATTATTTACATAAATTGGTCCCATTGTACGCATACGACTTTAAATCTGAACGAATGAAATTTAGCATAGGTTGCAGAAAGGCATGTTTATGGATTGATGTTAGTCAGTTCACATATAAATATAGATCTCAAATTTAACTTAGTTCAATTTCATGTCAAAAGTCCATTAAAAATACGACGTCTGTTAGGATGCATCTTCTATATACACCCTTACTGGTTTTATATGTGATATGATATGATATGAAAAATATAAAAATGTATTAAAAACAACAATATTTTCGGAAAAAATTGAAAAATTTAAATTGGCCTTCGACAGCAGGGTGCGCAAAAATTCGCTCGCGAATGATTCAAAACACATTCTTTTCGCTTTTTTGTGCTCATTTTACGAATGAATTTATAGCGATAATTTTTTATCAAACGAGCATTCGGCAAAGAATGTTCGCACACACATAATAAACGAGTGAGAGCACACAACAACGATCGTTCGTTTCGTTTGGTGGTTGAAATTCTTTCTGACACTCTCTAACGAATGAAAACAAACATTCCCGAGTTCTCGCGAATGCTCTAAACAGCAGCAACAATAACAACAAACGTTCGTGAACTCAATATTTGTTGGACACAAGGTGTATTTAATAAGGTGTAAGTAGCAATCATATGGTTTCAAACTTTTTTCTTTATTGTTTGTAAAGCAAATGGTCTTTAAGTTTAGGCTTTTTTTAATAATAAAAATTCATGGTTGGTTGGACATGTGTTTTGTTATTCCACACAATTTCTGCTACACACACACACATTTATTCGTTGTGTGTGTTTACTTTTTTATGATATTTTTGTTTGTTGTTGTTTTTAACAGTGCTCGCGAGCATTCGCGAACATTTGTTCTTCAGCAACAACCGACGACGCTTGCAACGAATTTTTTTGTGAAGAGAAATTTCGCGAGAGATTGCAAATGCTTGTTCATTTATTGCAACTTTATCAGCATTCGTGAGAAAGAGCGTATTTTAATCATTCTTCGCACCCTGTTTGACAGTATTAAAAAATCTTCCTTCGAAATGTACGCATATCAAGAGGTCCGTGGCAAAAATTGACAAATAATTTATATTATTTAGAGCAATGTTCAGCTTTAGAAAATATATTTTGTTTAATTTATTGAAAACATGTCAATCTTCATATGTACATATCTGGTCTGTTCCCGTACTGCAAGAATCTACTACTTTTTACTACGATAACGAAATTTCCTTTATGATATCGAAGAAAATAGGGAAATCTAGTAGATTCTTGCAGTACTGGAACAGGCCAATCATTTTATGGAATTTATTTTTCATATCTTTTTAAAATTGATAGATGAGTTCTAAATTAAAAAGGGTTGCCATTATAAAATTCTCAAATAAGACTACCTTCTGTAATTATGGCATGTGTGCTCTCTTAAACCTGTTTCAATGTTTTACCAGCTTTGTTGGTTCAGGAACGGGTTTCGAGTAAAAAGTTGCAAAACTTGTAAAATTAGTTGATTCTTTTAGGTTCTGGAACGGAACTCTAGTGTCGTATACATGGCATAACTATACAAGGTAGTCTCATTTGAGAAATTGATAATTGCAACCCTTCTTTTTAGTATGGAATTCATATATCTGAAAAACTAGGGATCTGATCTATATTACGCGGATACTGTCCGCGGAGTGAGAGCACGTCTGTATTTTTTGCTGTGCATTTACACACTCATTTATTTGAATAAAAAGTAATCCTTAAGAACTAAGTTGTACAATATGACTTAACCTATCTTATACTAATGTGTAAAAGAGAGAGAGAGAGAGAGAGAGTGCACCTGCCATAACCCATGGAGTGGACACACACAATTCTTTATCTCACATGTGGCAAGCACGCTACACATGCTTATCAGTCTGTAGTGAAGATTACTCCCCGTAATCTCACCCAAACATACCACATGTGGCAATAGAAAACTCCTATCTTATTCTAGTGTACAAATATTCAACAAGAAAATGCTCTTATCTCAAGTGGACTGTATACAAAAATAGATCCCTGTTTAACTAAATGTTCTCTCTTCTACACAAGAGACACACAGCAAGATATTCACTATCTTTATTATTTTAAAACCATGTTCGCTACGTGAACATATCAAATAAAAAGAAAAATACATTCCATTAAATGTTACGCATGGCGATTGGCAAATTTTCAACAAAAAAATATTTTTTCTAAAGTTCTACATTGTTCGCAAGATTTAACTAAGAATGTTGCAATTTATATGTATAGGTTTTATAGGCATATGCTTGCACTAGACTACTTTAATTTTTCTATTCTTATTTTTAAAGAATAGGCACAAAAACCTTCAATACAGTTTTAAAACAATTTTTTGATCTAATTAATTGCTTCTGGAACAGCATAATATAATATCGGAAGATTACTTTGTAATATCGAAAGATAATTTTTGAATTTACAAATGACAAAAATCCTTTGGGGATTTACTTAAACTTCATTCTCTTTTGAATGTCTATACAGTATAGCTGTATATAGCTTGTTTATAAGCGTTAATAAGCGCGTTCTCGGCGTTCTCTCCGTTTATTTCATTTCATATCGCGTTACTGAGAAACGCTCCGACGCCTGTATTTTTGAGGGCTATACTATAAAAAAAAACTTGTTTAAAAAATTAAATTTTCTCTGTTTTCGATGAAATTTGGACTGATCCACCGAATAATCGTATCTAATAGATCAAGTATGAAACATGTTGTGAAGATTTTTTAAGGTTTTATTTCATTCTTTCGTGTACCAAGATAGCTTATAGGGCATATTTTTCATTAAATGTCTTTAGGAGCTCCAAAAATAATTTATAACAGTTAACAGCATTGTTATTATCAGAAAATGATAACCCGTCAATTGATGCGAGCATTGAATTATGTACGATAGAAATGAAACATTTGTGATCTTGAGTGAATAACGAAATTAGAAAAATATTTATTATTAACATTAACTGCAGTTCCTCCATATAAAATAATCTGTGAAGAAATATTACTGTTAGACAATAAATTACAACTCTTCAATGTGAAAAACATATCATTTTTAATAATTTCAACGTTACGAAATTTCAAATAGAATGTCATATATGAATATTGTATATTTTCCGCAGTTTATTCGATGTTATCCAAATCAAAAAATGCTGATAAAAACTTTGCAAATCTGCGACTTCTAAAAAATGCAAACCGGCTGCATTACATTATCGAGAACACAAATCAAATGAAACGATATACATATGTATGTACATTTTTTTTATTTGCATTCTGTTTGAAATCAAAAACCAGTAAGGAAAGTAGTAAAGTCGGACGGGGCCGACTATATGATACCCTTCACCACTTTGAGTATATTCAACAGATGAATCCTAACAGAAGTCGCATTTTTAAAGGACCAGTAAAATGAAATTGGAACCATAAACACGTCATTCTGCAACCGATACTAAATTCTTCATTTGGTCAGATATAGAAGCTATATCTAAATCTGAACCGATTTCAGGAAACTTAACACACATCATTCTAGACCTAATTTGTTACGCTGTGCCAAATTTCGTGCAAATCGAAAGATATATAGGGACTTTGGTGCACCATTTACATTAAATCTGACGAAAGTATATGTGGGAGCTATATATAAATCTGAACCGATTTTCAGGCAACTTTACACACATCATTTTAGACCTAATTTGCTACGCGGTGCCAAATTTCGTGTATAAATCGACTCAAAAAGTGATTCTATGCATATTCTCAAAAGGAGCCATGGGTCTATCTCGATTATTTTTGCATGTTACAAACATAGGCACAAAAACATAATACCCTGTACCAGAAAAAAGAATTTGGTTCAATAACCTCAAAACCAGAAAAAATTGACCAATATTTATAATTTATGGTGGAGAGATGTGCTACCTAATAAGAACTCGACGTACTAAATTACAGTCAATTTGGTCGAAAAATCCGATCAGAACCCCCAAAATACCAAAAATTTTGGGGTACCGTTATATGGGTACTACCAGAAAAACTGGACCTATATTTATAATTTTTAGTGGAGTAATTTGGTACCCAATAAGAACCCAATGTACAAAATTTCAGCGAATTCAGTTATAAAACGAGCCCAAAAACCCGAAAATACCGAAAATTGGGGGTGCCCTTATATGGGGGCTTTCCGAAAAAATGGACATTTATTTATAATGTTTGGTAGGGAGATTTGCTACCCAATAAGAACACAATGTAGAAAATTTCAGCGAATTCGGTTGAAAAACGCGCTCATAAACCCCAAAATACCGAAAATTGGGGGTAATCTTATATGGGGGCTATGCGAAAAAATGGACCGCTATTTATAATTTTTGGTAGGGAGATTTGCTACCCAATAAGAACACAAAGTACCAAATTTCAGCGAATTCGGTCGGAAAATGCGATCAAAACCCCCAAAATACCGAAAATTGGGGGTAATCTTATATGGGGGCTATCCGAAAAAATGGACCTTTATTTATAATTTTTGATAGAGAGATTTGCTACCCAATAAGAACACAAAGTACCAAATTTCAGCGAATTCAGTTAAAAAACGCGCTCAAGAACCTCAAAATACCGAAAATTTTGGGGTACCCTTATATGGGAGCTATGCCTAAACGTGGACCGATTTTTTCCAATTTCAATAGGGTTCGTCCTTGGGCCAATTAAGTGACCTGTGCCAAATTTCATCCAAATCGGATCATAAATGCGACCTGTACTTTGTTAACAAAAATACATGGACGGACGGACGGACAGATGGACATGCATAAATCGACTCAGAAAGTGATTCTATGCATATTCTCAAAAGGAACCATGGGTCTATCTCGATTATTTTTGCCTGTTACAAACATATGCACAAAGACATAATACCCTGTACCACAGTGTGGTGAAGGGTATAACAAGAAAGAACTCACGCGTTTATTAAAAAAAAAACTGTCACAAAGACGCGTGCGAACAATTTTTAAGTCGTTCGCACCGTTCTTTTTCTACCGTATTGTGCAGGATATTAGAACATATTATCGATATAATCTAAATTATCAATATTTATATGATAATGATAAGTCGGATATTGCCGTATATATTTCACCGAAGATTACTAGTCCTTAATTATACCCTTCACCACACTGTGGTACAGGGTATTGTCTTTGTGCATATGTTTGTAACAGGCAAAAATAATCGAGATAGACCCATGGTTCCTTTTGAGAATATGCATAGAATCACTTTCTGAGTCGATTTATGCATGTCCGTCTGTCCGTCCGTCTGTCCGTCCGTCCATGTATTTTTGTTAACAAAGTACAGGTCGCATTTATGATCCGATTTGGATGTAATTTGGCACAGGTCACTTAATTGGCCCAAGGACGAACCCTATTGAAATTGGAAAAAATCGGTCCACGTTTAGGCATAGCTCCCATATAAGGGTACCCCAAAATGTTCGGTATTTTGAGGTTCTTGAGCGCGTTTTTTAACTGAATTCGCTGAAATTTGGTACTTTGAGTTCTTATTGGGTAGCAAATCTCTCTATCAAAAATTATAAATAAAGGTCCATTTTTTCGGATAGCCCCCATATAAGATTACCCCCAATTTTCGGTATTTTGGGGGTTTTGATCGCATTTTCCGACCGAATTCGCTGAAATTTGGTACTTTGTGTTCTTATTGGGTAGCAAATCTCCCTACCAAAAATTATAAATAACGGTCCATTTTTTCGCATAGCCCCCATATAAGGGTACCCCCAAATTTTCGGTATTTTGAGGTTCTTGAGCGCGTTTTTTAACTGAATTCCCTGAAATTTTGTACATTGAGTTCTTATTGGGTAGCAAATCTCCCTACCAAAAATTATAAATAAAGGTCCATTTTTTCGGATAGCCCCCATATAAGATTACCACCAATTTTCGGTATTTTGGGGGTTTTGATCGCATTTTTCGACCGAATTCACTGAAATTTGGTACTTTGTGTTCTTATTGGGTAGCAAATCTCCCTACCAAACATTATAAATAAAGGTCCATTTTTTCGGAAAGCCCCCATATAAGGGCACCCCCAATTTTCGGTATTTTCGGGTTTTTGGGCTCGTTTTATAACTGAATTCGCTGAAATTTTGTACATTGGGTTCTTATTGGGTACCAAATTACTCCACTAAAAATTATAAATATAGGTCCAGTTTTTCTGGTAGTACCCATATAACGGTACCCCAAAATTTTTGGTATTTTGGGGGTTCTGATCGGATTTTTCGACCAAATTGACTGTAATTTAGTACGTCGAGTTCTTATTAGGTAGCACATCTCTCCACCATAAATTATAAATATTGGTCAATTTTTTCTGGTAGGCCCCAGGTTTTGAGGTTATTGAACCAAATTCTTTTTTCTGGTACAGGGTATTATGTTTTTGTGCCTATGTTTGTAACATGCAAAAATAATCGAGATAGACCCATGGCTCCTTTTGAGAATATGCATAGAATCACTTTTTGAGTCGATTTATACACGAAATTTGGCACCGCGTAGCAAATTAGGTCTAGAATGATGTGTGTAAAGTTGCCTGAAAATCGGTTTAGATTTATATATAGCTCCCACATATACTTTCGTCAGATTTAATGTAAATGGTGCACCAAAGTCCCTATATATCTTTCGATTTGCACGAAATTTGGCACAGCGTAACAAATTAGGTCTAGAATGATGTGTGTTAAGTTTCCTGAAATCGGTTCTGATTTAGATATAGCTTCTATATCTGACCAAATGAAGAATTTAGTATCGGTTGCAGAATGACGTGTTTATGGTTCCAATTTCATTTTACTGGTCCTTTAAAAATGCGACTTCTGTTAGGATTCATCTGTTGAATATACTCAAAGTGGTGAGGGTATCATATAGTCGGCCCCGTCCGACTTTACTACTTTCCTTACTGGTTTTTAATTTCTTATAAATTTCGGCAAGTCGACTTTTGAGTAATTTACATTTTGTATTAAAATAATTAAAGGTCAAAGTTGACTTATAATCATCTGCCAGGAACAACATCTACAAAAAATAAATTAATTGATTCTGTTAATTTTTATGCTTTTGTAATTAGTAAAATAAAAAGCGAACTCAACATAACATCCATTTACTGAAGGAGATCGAAAGTTAATAAAAAAATCGAAAATAGAAATCAACCACCACTTGAATGTTGTAGAGATTTATAAATATGTATATCGATAGATACTGCGTTTCAAATAAAAAAGAAAAAGAATGCATTCTGACAAAATGCGATTGTGCCATGTCCAACACCAGTCAAAATTTAAATTAAGAAAAATGACAACAACAACAAACTGTTCCAAATTTTACTGATAACATTTGTGAAGGCAAAAAAAAACTAAAAACAAGATTGTTTATGTCAGCCCAATATGCAATGCCACAGAACAACCCAAACACCAGACAGGTCTTCGACGTTGTACGCACGATGGGGCACAAATGAAAATTGCCACACCAATCTTGGCTAGAACCCGATGTGGAACAACCGACAGTCATTCATATATAAATGTCGACATTTAATTGGCAAATATCATAGTTCAGCTCAGGAGTTGCAAGTGATACAACGAACGGCAGCAGAAGTTTATAACTCAAGCTATATCCTTAAAAATTGTCCACACTCTCAGTAACCCTCACCAGTAACTATGTTCAAGGTAATTAGCGGCGTTCAATAACAGACCAGAACACTTTGACTTTTTGTGTATTTGTTTGGCAGCTATTCTGTCTCCTGATTGTCGGCGTCACTGCTGTGCTCGCCATCGAATATCCTTTAGGTCATGGACTACCTTATCATGCGCCTGCTGCTATTATCAAGCCTGCTCTGATTAAGACTGTCGAGGTAGAAGCTCCTGCGCATTACGATTTCTCATATTCGGTGCACGATGAACATACCGGAGATATTAAGAGTCAGACCGAATCTCGCAAAGGCGATCAAGTCCATGGCCAATATACCCTGGTTGATGCTGATGGCCTCCTGCGTACTGTAGACTACACTTCGGATGCCCATAATGGCTTCAATGCGATTGTACGACGTGAACCGTTGGGCCACAAAGTGGTCAAGGCCATTGCCCCCGTTGCCAAAGTTTTACCCTTGGCCTATCATTAATCGAGTTGAAGTGAATCAGAACATTCTCTGACTCATTGATATCGCTCCTGACTGCTAATCGATCGATTATAACCCTGTACAAGACCTATTTTCCTTTCGTCTACACGCTGCTTCAAATATTGTCTATCAACTTCTTAACAGCAAATGCCCATTATTTGCATTACTGTGCGATGTATTCGATCCGAAATTTGGACCACCCATGATCTTCGTCCTACTGGCACACCTGTAAATATATGCATATTTGTAATTTCTTCACTTCATTTATACATAATTAATAATAGTTTAGCTACATACATACATATGATGCATGCGTATACAAATAAATAAAAACGCTCGCCAAAACACAAATATATACATTTTTGTTTTTAACAAAAAAAGAACGAAAACCCGATTAAACGCAATTAAAATTGAAGAGAAAGAATAAGCAAATAAAAATAGTTTGAAATACAGTAATCACTGCAAATGCGTTGCATATTTTTAGGAGTTATACTTTACTACTTAAACAATTTTAACCGACCATTACGGTGATAATTCAACATGTCGTATCGTGATGTATTTTTTTTTTTTTATAAAAATTCTTTAACAACTCTAGGTTATGCAATTTCATTTCATCCGGCTATGTGTATGCGAGAAATATACATAAATCTGAACATTTTACGAAAATGCCAGAAATTCCATTCCAGATACACTAACATATTTTTAGCTTTAGCCGAAGCAAAACAATTCGAAATGTACCACCGTCGGGACACAAAAAATCGTAGTGTTCTATTGTTGGTTCCATTTGTCGGAAAAGTAGAAAAAATTGTGATTTTGTTGTTACTGTGTTGTGCTTGGCGACAAAGAAGTAAGCGGAAAATATTGAGGATGTGAATGTCAAGTGTCTGTGCCTCACATAGATAGTCAGTGTGGTGGAGATCGTGGCCGTGTCATCCATACAAAACTTTGTTGTATGCTGAATAAATATAAAATTGTAATGATAAATGTATTATCCAGTCTTTCAAACTTAACAAAAATTAGATCAAGCCCTTCGTTAAAAAAACATAAAATGAACGTTATCGTGTTGTTAGAAATGTTTGCGGAAGACAAAAAGTTCAGCTAAAAATAATTAATTTCAATTTAAACAAAGAAATAAAGGTATAAAGATACGACAATTGGTACGTCGACAAATTCCAATAGTTATATCATAACAACAGCGTTACAGTACAAATAACATTTGTAAGAATTGGGATAGTCCGTATCTGTATACATACAGTGACTCCATCGCATAATCGGACAGACAAATTTTTGTGATGTGTGTGTTCTAAACTGAATAAAAATACGAAATATGTGTTGCTTTTCCACCTTTTATTTTTATACTACACTCTCATCTTAAAAATAATAAAAGAAACAAAAACATTTTTCACAATTCACTATCAATTAAAATATGTTTAAGATACATATATACCAAATTACCTTATTCCAAAAATCTTCTCCTTTTAACAAGTACTCCTTAGCAAATTTCATTCTCATTTTCTTATTTTTGGGGCTAACAAATGGTTTTTTCTAACAATTCTGCCATGGTAATTATATTTATGCAATTTATTGCAAACTGTGTTAAGACAAACATCTTTTCCACTGCTGGTCTTCAACAATATTTGTAAATCTTTTGCAGTTTTAAAAGGATCTTTTTTTAATTTCCTTCACTATATAGCGTTCTTCTCTGTCATTAAAAATTTTGCCTTGTCCTTTTCGGCTTTTATTTTCTAATCTACCCTCATTACGGAACTTCTTGATGACGTCTTGGACAGTAGATTTGCTTCTTCCTACCAATTCAGCCATTTCTCGCACCGTTTTCCCTTCAAAATTCAATTTTACAATTAACTGCCTTATTTCAACAGAAGATAGTTTTCCGTTCGGAGCCAAAATTTTTTTTTGTAAAAACTCCATCTGCCTGTTACCATATGCAAATTATGATTAAATGTGACAAGAATACATGTTGAAATATATTTTTGGTAAACTAACCGTACTTACTGATTCATTGTTTTTATTTGTCCGATTATGCTTTGAGCACAATAAATGAAGTAAATATCCTTTTGAATAAAAATTTAGCGTTATTAAGAAGACAGCAATAGTTTTATATTATTATTCTGTAAAATGAGAGTATGTACATTAAAGCAAAAAATAACTTAAATATTTGTTATTTTACTTTAGTTTTGAGCGTATCCATATCACTTAAATTCTTGTCCGATTATGCGATGGAGTCACTGTATATATAAAAGAGCTTAATGTTAAGTAAGTGAGTGAGTGACAGATCATCGCCCAGACGAAACGGCTAAAGGTAGAAGTTTGAAATTTTGAGTGTGGGTTGTTGTTGGTGTGAGATAAGACTGTGTTTTTGGAAATTCGAACTAGAAGATCACGAAAAGTACTAAAATCGACCAAATATGGTATCCTTTGTATTAGGCGAGCGGCAGGGGCTAGAATTCTGAAATTTGGAATGTGGGCCACTGATGTAAAGACAGAAAGATGTACTAAAGTTTTTTTTTGGAAATTCGATGTATAGGTGTACTAAAAGTACTAAACTTTACTAAATTTAGTCCTAATTGAATGTATTGAACACATATAGCTAGAATCTTGAAATTTTATATGGAATACAGGTTGGGATGTGGTGTTGATGTATGGAAATGGATTCAGATATTCGTACTTATGTGTATAAATGGTACTAAATTTGGTACTATTTGCATTTAGTTGAGCGTAAAGATATGAAATCCTGAAAATAGGAATTAGGACTATTATTGGAGTACAGGATGGGGGTAGCTTTAAAAAATTTTACTTATGTGTACGAAAAGTACTAAATGGTACTAGATTTGGTACAATTTGGATTTGGGTGAACGGAGAGAACTGGAAACCTAACATTTTGAATAATGGTTTCTGTTCAAAAATATAGAATTGAGATATGGAAGCATAGTACTTTTGTGTTAGGTTAGGTTTGGGGATGTGCAGTCACGTGTATGACTGCAACACTCTGAGACCGGTTAGGTCCGTTGTGATCATCCACAAGAAGAGATACAGCGAAGTGAAGAGACAAGAGATAGATCTGTAGGGGAGAGAAGATTTGTGAATTAAAGGAGTTAAGAGTGAAGGTCGATGGTCCTATGAGTCAGACAGAAAAGTGTTACGTGCCAAGGTTGTATGCTCCCATCCACTTTATGTTTCTAATTATGCTGTAGATTAGAGCAGGTTCGGTTGTTGAGAAGAGACTGATACTAGGTAGAAAATGAGCACCCATTAGTCTGTGCCGCCTGTAAGCCAGGGCTGGGCACTGGCACAGGAGATGCTCAATTGTCTCCGTCTCCTCCTCGTCAACACAGAGTCTACAGTAATCAATTGCATCGAGATCCCATTTACTAGTAAAGGCCCTGATGTTGCAGTGACCAGTGATGATTCCTGTCACCACTCTAATTTCGGCTTTACTCAGGTTCAATAGTGAGCGCGTTCTTTTGGTAGACAGAGTCGGCCAAATGGATCTTGACACGTTGCACCTAGGTTCGTTGTGCCAAAGTTCACAGGCTGTTTCGTCAAAGAATGCCTCGAAATTCCTATAGAAAAGACATATGGGTGGTTTGATTGAGTCATCAATTTCTAAATCGGTGGATTGAGATCCTCGTCTAGCTAGTTCGTCCGCTCTTTCATTACCCAAAATGTCACAATGTCCTGGTACCCAACACAACCGATAGCTGCGGTTAAGTTCTTCCAGAGCTGCTCTACACTTGAGGACGGCTTCGGATTTGATGTGACAAGATTTGATGGCTTTAAGAGCCGCTTGACTATCCACAAAGATAGTCACCGGTTCAACGACCTCAGCATCCAGACTTTTTATCAATTCCGCTGCCTTCCAGATCGCGAAGATTTCAGCTTGGAAAACACTGCAGTTGCTATCCAGCTTGTAGGTTAACTCAAGGCCTAACCTTTCACAGTAGACGCCTGCCCCGTGCCTTCTTCCATCTTGGATCCGTCTGTATAGAAAGCCAGACCGTCCAGAGGAGGGTTACTTCGTTTCCAGTCGTCTCTACTAGGAATTACGACATCTACATCGTCAAATCTAAGGATTGGTGATATATAGTCGCTTAGTTTAATGCGTTGATCCAAAGCTATACCTGGTTCATTCAGAACACTACTATGCCCAAAGGTACAGTTCCGCCAGAGTTTTTGTTTATGCAGCCGTAGGGCGCTACGCACAGCTTGACACTTAATGCTGAGGCCCAAAGGCTTGAAATCCAGCATTGCGTTCAAAGCTGCTTGTGGCGTACTCCTTCTGGCTCCTGTAACTAAAATCGCTGCGGCTCTTTGTACCATGTCTAATTTTCTAGATGTCGACTTGAGGCTCAGACAGTTCCACTAAACAAGATAGCCATAGGACAAGATGAGCTTCACCACAGTGTTATACATCCAGTGTATAGTCGATGGTTTTAGCCCCCAGCTTTTTCCAATGGAGTTCTTGCATGCATAGAGTGCAATCATTCCTCTCTTCGCTCGCTCCTCAACGTTCCTTTTCCATCGTAGTTGACAGTCCAGGATTGTGCCGAGGTACTTTGCTTCGGGGGATAGGTGAAGTTGCACTCCATCCAATGTTGGTGGAACAAAAACGCCGAGCTTACGCTTCCTAGTTTTCCATGGTTTTTTACAGTGTTTATGTTGAAATATATATGTATTTTATTCATACATATCAGAAATGCATTTATTTATTAAAAAATATATACACAAAGTTTCGAAAATTAAAAAATTCAAATCAAAATTTATTAAATTATAAAATGACTTAAAAACAAACATTAACACCGTGAAAAATACAGTTAATTTCATAATATTATTTACCCATTTGAAATTTTGAGAAATCGAAGCTAAAAGTTAAAAACTCCGTTTTTACTGGAGTTTGTTGCGCGTGTTCAAAGGTGTCCCACCTGTGGCATTTTACGGAAATTGATAATAATTTTTTTGTAGAAAATATATATGAAAGAAAATACATTAGTTATGTTTGTAATGATTGTTGGAATGCAAAAACAATTGTTTAACGAAAGAAAACGATCACCGAATTCTCTCTGCGCCCTTACAACCAAAAAATTAAAAGTTTACAATGGCACTGCGAAAACAGGGTCACCCATGTACATTTTGTCGACAACTCAAAAAGATAGGCAAAGTGGTTTACGCAGATAGAGAACAAAATTGCCATATACAAAAATGTGGTTACGGGTCGGAAAATTTTTAAACCGAGATTTTAAGAGCACTGTTCAAAGGTGTCCCCCTCTCCCCTACTAAATGGTACAAAATTTGGTACCATTTAGATTTGAGTAAACGAATAGAGATGGAAAATGTAAATTTCAAATGAAAATTACAGAATTACAGTAGTATTGGAATTTCGTACTTATGGATACGAGAAGAACTAAATAGAATAAATACCGTACAATTCGTTTTGTGGAAAATTTGGAATTAAAATTAAGGTTGGAGTGTGGGATGACCAATGGAGGAGATATTTTTGAAAATGCGTAATTATGTGTACTAAATGGTACTAAGTACAATTTAGATTTGAGTGAAAGGATCGAGATGGAAAACTTATATTTGAAAATAAATCTACTGTTACAGCACAGGATTGAGACTGTGTTGGAAATTCGAACTCATAAGTATGAAAAGTACTAGATGGTACTAAATATGGTAAAAATTGGGTCTATGTGAACGGATAGGGCTGGGATTATAATTACTGTTGCAGTGTGGAATTGAGGAAGTTTTAGAAACTCGTATTTACGTCTACGAAAAGTAATAAATTGTACTGAATTTAGTACAATTGGGATTTGGGTGAACGGATAGGTTTGGAATCTTTAAATATTGGAGTGTATGACTGAGGTAGTTTTGGAAATTCGTACTTATGAGTAAGAAAAAAAAATAAATTTGGACTTACGATTAGTATTTGAAAGCAGGTTTGAAATATTGAGGTTAGTTTGAAAAATCTGGTATAATTTGGTTTTTAATGAACAGACAGAGCTGGAATTCTTAAATGTGGACTTACGATAACTATTTGAAAGCAAAAATGAGATACATTTCGAAATTTGTACGAAAAGTACTAACTTTGGTACAATTTGAACTTTGGTGGAATTAAGATTACTGTTAGAGTGTAGGATTGATATAGTTTTAAAAATTTGTACTTATGAGTATGAAAAGTACTAAATGGTAATAAATTTGGAACAATTTAGATTTGGCTGAATCCTTAGATTAGAATTTAGATTACTGTTGAAGCTATGGAAACTCGAATTAATGTGTACGAATAGTAAATAGAATAGAAATGCATTAAAGTTGCTATTGATTGTGACAGGGTCGAGACGTTACGGTTTCTATGTTTTTGACAAAATTCTAGAGCAGATGGCTAGGCTGTCTAGCCATCGGGTACCGAATTTGGTGGTATTCTGGTTAAAACTCAAAACCTATTAAGGAACTTTGTGTTTGCATCGATCTATTTTTACCCTTCGGTGGAAAATAAAAGTTTTAAAGATGAAATAATAATGCAACTTGATTGACTGTGATTGCGGGAGAAAGAAATAAGACTGATGGTGTTGATTGCCAATTCTATTCTGATTTATTTATGAAACATTTTGACTTAAGAACTACCTAATCTAATCTAACTTAGCCTAATATTATACACATAAGAGATAACATTTGTTTACATTACCAAATGAGCGCACCAACATCTTTGTGCGTGTGGGCTGCTATTAATTCTTCATTATCAGCTCACAGATTCATAAAACCACATTGTAGTGATCTCTATTTACTCACCCACTGAGCGCATGTTATGGAGATATCCTTTATTAGCTATACATCTTCAGGACCATGGAGCGTTATCCCTTATGTGCATGCACACACAAATAGATTCTAGGACTGTTTACATACAGTATTTTTCGGTTAATTGCACATACAAATTTGCACAATTTTCTGTTCAATAAACCGAGGAACCAATTACCCGATACCCGCTTAATTGAACTGTTTGTTCAATTACAGTAACCACGTATAATTCGGCGAAATTAATTTCTAATGTTATTGTCAAATACAAATTAAACACTTACGCTTTCTCGCGAATTTTCCCTAGCAATAAACATATGTTTTCAATTAGTAGGGATGTACCCTGGTGTTTTTCATAAATTATGTCAAATATGAATATAAAACCAGTAAAGAAAGAAGTAAAGTTGTACTGGGCCGACTATATGATACCCTTCACCATCTTGGTTTATTCTACATATGTATCCTAACAGACGTCGCTCTTCGAAGGAACATTGACATGAAATTCAACGAACTTAAATATGTGGTATTTATCTATCTATATTTATCTGAACCGACTAACATCAATCCATACATATGCCAGTCCACAACCTATGCTATAATTTACATTAAATCGGCAGAAAAAATTTCCCTTAAATTTAACACACGTCATGCTAGACTTAAAACGAAAAATATATATGGGAGATATATCTAGATGTGAACCGATTCTTCTCAATATCAATAGGATTCGTCCTTGGGCCAAATAAAGTTCGTGTACCAAATTTCATCTAAATCGGATTATAAATGCGATCTGTACTTTGTTTAAAATTTAACATCAACAGACGGACGGGCATGCATAAATGGACTCAGAAAGTGATTCAATGCATATTCTAAAATGGAACCATCGGTCTTTAAAAATGCCAGATTATTTTTCAATAATAATGCAATTAACCGCTGAAAAATTAAAGGAAATTTAATTTTGATGGCATGAATTTTGAATCAATTAAACGGGAAAATCAATTAACAGTGTTTAATTATCCGAGAAAATTTACATATGTTTTCGTATATAATATTGTTTTGCCTCATCATGTGGTTCAATTAAGTGGGGAAACCAATTAACCGTAGAGTCAATTCACCGAAAAATACTGTATTAGTTCTGACTGGAAAGATATGAGAATGTGGTCATATGCAGAGATTTCAATCCTATCAATCTTCTTGTGGGACATAGGAAGCAGCTAGCGGCTGTTAAAAAATCTGTAAAGACGAGGGATGAAGTAGAGCAATGGTGCGAGGTCAAATGCCGAGACATGAAAAATGTTAAGGAACCCTTTCTTGACAACTTTTTAGGTGATATTGGGAGAATAATAAGAGTAATCCCAATTTCCACAGGAAATAAGTACCTTAATATAATTATGGCATAATTATACAAGGTAGTCTCATGCAATCATATGCTTAATAAAATTTAAAAACACAATTAATAAAATTAAAACAAAAAATATCTGGAAAAAAGTACGACTACGACTTTTTTCCATTACAGATATTTTATTTTTAATTTTATGAATTGTGTTTTTAATTCATTTAATTTTATTATTGTATTATTGTTCTATTCATTTGTGTCATTATTTTTATTAATATACGAATTCCCTTTAATTTTTATATTAAAATATACTACTATAACTATACGTCATGGCATAAGGTGGTCTCATGCAGTCATAAGTTTCCAATTTTTTCATAAATTTGCTTTTGGCAACATTCAGCTTTCAAAATTTAAATGCAAATATCTTCCTTCGAAATGTACGCACATTATTATATTATAATTGTGAATTTATTCAAGGTATCGAATATCAAATACAAACCATGGTATAATAATAGAAGCTAACATCCATGATGATGCAATAATAAGGTGATGTATCAAAACAAAAACCTTTGGCTAAATGGACTACCTATTCATTGTGTCATGGTAACAGCAAGTGTTGTTGTACAAATGATACAACAACCACATGGAAATTTGTTGTTGGAAGTTATACTGGTGTCAACGTCATTTGACAGAAAAATGTAAACGAACAAACACATTATATTTATTTTGAAAATGTGGTATTTTCGAATCCTTAAAATAAAATTGAAAACATGAATGAAAATCTATCAAATTTATGTTTCTATAATTGAGGCATCGCCACTTATATGTGTAACACATATGAAAACGATGGGAATTGCGAGTTATTCCAAGATTTGCTTCCTGAAACTTTCCCTGCAAGCTGATTGAATACATTTAATATACAATTACATTTAATAAAGAACAATTTCGAATTATATACGTTTCCAATTTTCCTGTTGGGTGATTTTTAAAAACATAATTTGTCATATTCATATTGACACTAGTATTATGCTGGAATCGAATCAGCTGGGGTTAGCTATTACCTTTTATAATTGTACCATGAATACAAACCAAAATCATTTTTCATACACTGTTTGAAATAGCTAAAAATAAGGCATATTTTGCCAGGAAATTCATTTGAGCGCAGCAAATTTAAATAAAAATTTTAAAAAATTAAAAATTAAAACAAACTTCAAAATATTGTTATTATTAAATTAATAATTTGCATGTCCACCGCTATTTTAAATAACAGATAGAATATTGATTGACATAGATATACCAAATTTTGGACAGTATTTATGCTGATATCTAACCAGCATTCCTTCTGGAGCGCAAGCCGTATGTGGTAAAATATTTATATTTTTGTCAGAAAACCAAGTTTTTGTTTGCTTCGAGGCTGGATGGAAGCATTATATCCTTGTCGTCTTTTTAATCAAAATGTAATATTAAAACGACGACTAATAATACATTATATATTTAAGAATCCATTTTGGTGGACACATCACAAAGTGGGACTTCCCCTCAGAATTCGACTTCCTCTCAGAAATTCGGCTTTGATCTTACCACATGTGTTTCACATTTTCGTGTATGTCACAACTATAATAGTTTGGCCCACACAAAAACAACTTATTCTTACCAGAAAATATGATAATTTATAATTTATTTGTCCAAGCCATATGCATTTATCGAATTTCACTAAATTCACTTGTAAGCGTTCGTTAAACATAGCCTTGTTATTAGTTTAGTCTATCTTATTGAAAAAGTAGACTTTAAATACGGTGAAATGGTACGTATTATAACAGATACCTAAAAAATGTGCTTAATTTTGTTGTCGATTTTTAGCTGGTTTCTTTCGAATTCGTCCTTTATCCCCTAAAGTAGAATTGGATTTTTCCTTTGTTGATGGTTTTACACCACAATTTTTTCTTTTTAGACCCTTAATCTAATCACACACTCTGAATGATTTATTAATTTTCCAATATTTATCTCCGTAGCATAAATAGCTTAACCGAACCCATTTATGCAAAAAATGTGAGTAATTTATTACTCTTTTTGTTTTTCTTTTTTGAATTACTCCCTGAAATACTGCTTACAAATATTTTTGATCCATTCTAAAGTCTAACGAATATCCTGGCAAAAAATGGAAATATATACCTTGACAACATTATTATTATTATTACATTACATTATACTGATTTTGAAGTTTTGCCATCTAATTTTGGCATTTTTACTAGATTTTTCGTTCACGAACTTTCAAATTGTTTTGTAATCTGAGAGCGATTTTGAAATGTTTCCCTTTTACTAGCTTTACTATTAAAAATGTACTGGAACAGACCAAATGTGTTTTCATAGTAAAATCTCAAAAACATCATATGCGCTCAAACGAATGTCTACCGCTGTACAAATTGCAACATTCTTAGTTAAATCTTGAGAACAATGTGGAGCTTTAAAAAATATGTGGAGCTTTAAAAAAATAAAAAATATCTACAACAAAACAACTTTTAAGGTACAATGATATGTCAAAATTTGTAAACTAGCGAATTAAGCTGGATTCCCCCTGACGTAAAAAATTTGAAGCAAATTCGTATATAACCAATCAAATTCGTTTGTTACGTTTGGAATCAAGGCTTATATAAGGTCGGACAGTAAGCACAGCTAAGTATTATGTTTGCTGTCAAATCATATTTTGAAACCTATGCATATATACAAAATTATTTTAGACGTCAAAACAAAAATATTAATATTTTGTCAACATTCAATTTTAATTTATATTATTTTTGTGCAGCACATTTGGACTATTTCAAGAGTTTAAAGAAGATGTTCAAGTAAATTATCCTACGAATTATAAATTGTGTCGTGTATATGATTCCAATTTTTTCATAACTTTATTTTGACAACATCCAGCTTTCAAAATGTAAATGAGAATATCCTCCTTCGAAATGTACGCACAACGCGTGTTCAGTGGAAATAATTACAAAATATTTAATATTTTGAAGTTCCCAGTCTCTTTAATCTATAAACATAAGTTGTAGCATTGTAACATTTATTTACAGAAAGCAAGGTATATATATAAGGTAGCCGCACCGGCGAATTGGGAACATGATATGCCAACATTGTTATCAAGGCGAATAATAATAATTTCGCCATGACATACAAAACTCAAAGCAAATTAAATTCAACCAATCAGAATTTAGCATTTTGAAATATGAAAAAATATTTGTTTACTTTTTTAATATTTTGAAAATCTATATACATATATATATATACATATATAAAAATGGAGCAAGAAAAATGTATACTAACGCATCAATTGAGAACGGCTGGACCGATTTGACTCATAATTTCTTTCAATTGTCGGTAATTACAGTGGGAAGGTTTTTATGAAAGAAAATTTTGAAAAAAATCCGCGAAAATCTTGCAAACAATATTTAAAAAAAACGGCTGTACCGATTTGACTTAAAATTTCTGTTAGTTGTCTATAATTGAAATGGAAAGGTTTTAATAAAAGAACATTTTGAGGAAAATCCGCGAAAATATTGCAAAAATTATTTTAAAGAAACGGCTGAGCCATTTGACTTAAAGTTTCTGTTAGTAGTCTTTAATTGAAGTGGAAAGGTTTTAATGCAAGAACATTTTGAGAAAAATCCGCGAAAATGTTGCAAAAATATATTTTGAAAGATATTAGAATTTCCACGCATTTTATATCGAACCTTTATGATTTCATATCTTCGTAGTTCTTCTTGGACATATTTTGGGCGAAAATTGGCAGCGTATAAAATTATTAAGTAATTATCATTTATGGAAAATTCTCAAAATATGTTAATTTTCTACAATCAATTGGATTGTCATTGCCTTGAAAAAACTATTGTATTACTATATAAAAATTAATTGCTGTTCGTTAGTCTCGCTAAAACTCGAGAACGGCTGAATGGATTTATCTGATCTGATCTTGAAAACCGCGGAAAATTTGCAAAAAAAAAAAATATTATGAAGCATATTTGCATTTCCACGAATTTTGTACCAAGCTATTTGATTGCAACACGTCGTAGTTGCTTTTTGAGATATTTTGGGCTAGAATTGGTAGCAAGTCAATTCTATAAGCCTTCATTTTCAATTATTGAAAATTTTCCATTTCAATTGGATTGACATTGTATTGAAACTTTTTTTTTTTTGTGAGAATACAAAAAAAAAATTGAGAAGTATATAATTGAATGTACACGCGATCATTGTATGTACACGGTTTTCTATAAAATCCACCTAAATTTTGGGACAAATGCAAGGATGAAAATCAAAAGACAGTCGGAATAGAGTTCTGATTCTAAGATTCATGCCCTAGATTATTTTCTTGAAAATAATAATAATAGGGACATGTTGATCCTCAAAGTACCTAAATTGTTGCAATGTCACGAGAAATATCAAATCTTCTCCTAATCGTGGGTTAATGTCTTTGAACTTATAAACACAAAACTTCGCACTTTGTAGATTCCCTAAATCGGTGGGGACAATGTTTCAGCATTATGTAGTAGTAAGTTGACCATGTTCTGAAAAAATAATGTTAAAAATTACAGGCATACCGATAATTAAACGGGAAATATTTATGGCACCTTTTGAATACGTTAGGCCAACCCAATTCGGTCAACGTCCTAAATAGAAATGGCCCTAAATAGAAAATGTGTTTTACCATCCCGGAATGATATATTACAGCTACTACAATGGGAATGGATATATGCCAAATTAATTATGCCGATTATATTTAAAAACGTGCCCAAATCCCCCATAGCATCGAAAATGTGGAGTACTATTATATAGGCGATATTTGGAGGCTTGGGCGAATATAAAATGACAGCCAAATACCGAATTTTGGGTATACCGTTATATGGGGGATATTCGAATTCTTGGGCCAATATTGATCATCTTAATTAGGAAATATTAGTAGTAGTATCCCTATTATTAAATTAGAAGTAATTCTGTAGAATATTGGGGGCTACCATAAAAAGTGAAAGAAAATTTAACATTTTCAATACCAAATATCTTATGAGTAGTAGAAATGTGCAAATTTCAAAGTTCTATATTAAATCGTTGTGGGTATAAAAAGCTAATTTAATATTGCGCTACCGTTATATGGAAGTCTTATAAATATATTGGGGAAATGTAATCCGGAAGTCAAACTTATATGTGCATTTAAATGTTTTTAATTTAAATTTATTCTCCACGAATTCAATTATTAATCAACTTATATCCAACGAAACTTTAGAAGACAAAAATAGCAAATAGCCCATAATGATAAAATTTTAGATAATGTTATTTTCTGTGTGTTCGGGCAAATACCAATATTTTACAAAAATCTGTGGAGGGTATAAAAACCAACCTAAAATGACGAAAATTATATATCAACTACATTGCTAGGCAAGACAACGTTTGCCGGGCCCGCTAGTTGTAAATATATGTGAAAATATCTGATTTGTGAATAGAAACCAACATCAATGGAGCGACTTAAAATCAATAAAGTTGGCGTCAGAGGATGTATGGAGAGATAGCAAGATTTGGACTACTTTTCCTTAGTGTTTTATGTCCTCATATGAAATGTGGAAAACAAATAAATAAAGCATA